>NC_025693.1:34440888-34443884 GCF_000633955.1 Camelina sativa
TTTTTTTTTTTTTTTGTGTGTCCGGTACCATACCTCTAGTACACAAACTGTCCTTTTCTTATAGAATGCTTGTTCTACTTCATTTTATGTCCTTTCCGCACAAATAACCTGAAAAGATGTTTGAAACAGCAAGTGGTGAAAATATGTTTTAAAAGTATAAGAATCATATTAAAAGCTTATTGAAAACCTATTAAAATGCTAGTAAATGTCGGTAACGGTGTTATCAACAAACAACGAACTTGTCTCTTAAAGTTTAAGAGAAGAACGTCCTTCCTCCCTTAATAGTAATACTCTCTATGAATGTATCCTGTCACCTCACTTGTTGATTTCAGTGACAGAGTTACTTGTGTTGCTTTTCTTTTTCTCCTACAGAGTTTGTCCTCCCTCAATAGTAAGATTCCCATGCTTTTGGAAACGGCCGAACTTGGCTGTGATCAAGACACCAAAACTTCTCACCCTCTCTAAACAACAACCAGCTGCTGCGTAGATCGAATCAGAAGATGCTGGCTATTCTGTTTGCACAAGATATAGCTGTAACATATAGTAATAGATATATGTATTACTTATTTAATTAAAATCTTCATACAAACTTAAGAGGCCATAGGAAGATCCTCAAAAACAAGACTCGAAAACCAAATGGAGTGGTCACACAATCCCTTTCTTGCAACCAACACTCTAAACTTATTCAGTTAACATCTTACTAGTAGTATCCTTCAACTTCGATATCAAAAGAAAAGGGAAAAAAAAAACGAAACCCATTACAAAATATACAAAAATAAGGCCGGCCAATCCATCCGTGGCTGCTGCAGCGGCTAATAGATGTGCATAAACACAGCTCTTTGTAGACGGATGAACGGGTTTAATGCCACATGTTACCTAAACATTGGCATGACACTAGTCATTACATAATAATAAGTCTTTAGGTAGTTAAAAGACGATGGTCGGGTCTATAAAAGCTCGTCCCATTGGCCATCATCTTTAGCTGCTTCTTGTTCAGAAGAGCTTCTTTAGAGATTCGTGCATAACAATGCACGGATCTTCCATGTCCTCATCTATCACCATCTCCTCTGAACGACACTCTGCACTGCAAAATGGTTTCTCTCTGCAATTCACAACCACACAAACATCACAAGTTTAGATTTTTTTCACAACCACTAAACCATTTTCCTCAGACTATGCAACTCATAATCATCCTAAGTCTACACATTTGTCTGTGTGTGAGTGAGTGTTACAGAGTATTGGAAAAGGAGCACGCACCGGTACATGTAAATGTCTTCGCCACCTTCGAGTTTCTTGTTGCAGAAGTTACAAACGCTGAGGAAGTTAACAGATGCAAGCATGGAATCGGACTGTGTTTCGATATGCTTCTCATCAGAATCATCATCATCTCCCTTGGACTCATTCTTGTGACACTCTAAAACTCGGTCACCATAAATATGAGTGGTTTTCGGGTTAGGACCATGTGCAATGATGCAAGTGTAATCCTCCATGTCATCCTCAGACAGACAAGAGGAGAATGCATTGTCAGAAGAACCACCACTCTCCCCTTCAACGCCCAACTTGGATCCAGACAGAACTCTGGTTTTCCTCAGACAATCATTAGCAGAAAAGGAACGGTTTCTCAACCCAATCTGTTCAGCCTCAGATGAGTTATCATCACCGATTTCGAAAACAACACCAGATCTTTCCTTTTCAATCTTCTTGGCTACAGGGAACAACAACTTGGGACGGTGGTGGTGGGTGTCCCTAACCTTGGAACATTTGATCCTCAACGCAGGACCAAACACAACATCAGGCAACAAACTACGATCATCAACAATGCTTAAGCCAACTTTAGCAGAAGAAGGGCGACAACAACAGTTAAGATGAGGAGGAGGAGGAGTGAGTGATGATGATCTGAGGAAAAAAGGATCAGCAGCAGCCATTGTAGACAACATCCTGAATTCAAGAGGAGATTTGGGACTCCTGACGAAATCAGAAGAATCTGAGATGCACTTGTTGTTGTTCAGACCGATCAAAAGACTGAGAGACAGTGGGTGGTTAGTGATCGGTTTGAGGCCGACAAGATCAGATTGTGATTGTGGTTGATGATCTAAAGACTGATGATCCTTGAGAGGAAACATTGCTCTTGTTTTCAGCATTTTTACGGTTACGATTTCTTCTTCTTCTTCAATCTGTTGTTTCATAATAATATCAAATAAAATAAAACTCATCAGAGAGATTCATACACAACACACATATATATATATATATATAAAATTATGCCGATAAATTAGAATCAGATCAGTTATATAAATAAAAAAAAGTACCGTACTTTTTGCTATTCTAGTTACTCTCCTTTTTTTTTTTTTTTAGATATTGTACTAAGCAACAAAATTAAATCTTAAGAATGAACCAAAGAATATGATTTTTAACAAAGAATATGCCAAAAAAAATTCTTTAAATTAAATTCCTCTAATCAGCGGAGAAATATTTGCAACGGAGAAAAGAAAATGATAAAATAAAAACCTTTTAAAATAAAGAAAAATATGGACTCTGAAGAGGAGATGACATGCAAAGATTATAACTTTGATAAAAATTAGACCAATAAAATTTAGAAAGAAAGCATATTTTATAAGAAACTGCATTTAAATACTGTGAATTTACAATCTATAAACCATTTTTATACAATTAAGAAAAATTAGATTTCTGGGGGTTTTAAGGGGTTTCTGGGTTGAAACTAAAACAAATGTATGAGATGGGTTTCTTACATGGATCTTGTAATCTCTCAGTTCTTTCTCCCAAGAAGAAGAAGAAGAGACAGTTGCTTGAGAAAGATAAAAATTTGGAAAGAAGGAGAAATTAAGAAAAAGAGACTGACCCGGGAGGATGATATTGGATTCGGATCTAAATGGGCGGGTAAAGGAGACGGATCCGAAAGCGCGTGCGTGTGTGTGAGGTGAAGAGGTGTTATCAGAGTGAGGTAATGAAGAAATAGAGAGAGAGAGAGAGAGACT
>NC_025693.1:34443930-34476414 GCF_000633955.1 Camelina sativa
TTTTTTTTTTTTTTTTTTTTTTGGCTCTTTTTTGCACTGCTCCCACTCTCTTCTTTTTTCCTTGTTTTCTTAATTGTTTTTGTTTTTGTCACAGAGAGGTGTCGGTTTCATACGCACTTCTTTTCAAAAAGAACCAAATTAAATACTAGTATAATTTTTTAACCCAGAAATAATAATGTATATTCTCTTTTTTTTTTTTTTTTAATTCACAATATAAATAATAATATATACAATTATGTTTGCTGGTGAGAACTGAGAAGAGTATGTTACAATTTGGGTCTTTTACCCACTTCTGGAATCAATTTTTAAAATTGAGGATTACATGGAAAGTAAAAGGTATATTACTGGATTTTAAATTAATTTGTAAACTTCAAGCAAAATCAACATTTAATATTTCATTTTTGATTTTTGATTAACCAAACTAAGGGGATCGACTTTAGAGGACAAATAAATAATATAGAAAAATAATAATAGTATACATAATAGATCATTCTATAATGATATATAATAAAAGAATAGTAATATTTTACAAATTTCAAATTGTATTTTTTATTGTACTTAATTTCAGTGAAAATTTTAACACTAAAGTGTTGATAAAAATAGTAAAGACTATTTACGAATTCACTATGACACTATCCACCATCTTCTCCTTTATTAATTTTTTAATATATTCAGTAGAGAAGTTTAAGCTTTGTAGTGATCCTTTCTTCGAACATTACACGACAAAAAGCTTAAGGAAAAAAAAAAAACACAAAACTGTTGTATTTGTGGGGAAGACGCGTATACGCGGAGAAATGTTGACGGACATTGTCAGGATCTCTTTCATAATGTTATAGATTCTCTCTATATAGTATTTATTTGTGGTAAAGTCATAACATATTTTAGAGACATGCAACTGAGAATTGAAAATAGTAAATGCACCAGACATATATAAGTCATCATAGTCGTCGAATTGAAGATCATGGTATAAAGTATAAAGTATAAACATGGGTATATAAACTAACACAAAATTATTCGGTGAAAGATATAGTTACGTAAATACTTAAATTTTTCTTTTAACCACAAGTAGATAGTAAAAGAAATACTATAAAGTACTGGATTTTAACTAGTACAAATATATATATTAAGCATTATAACGTATGACCAACTTGACATAGAAGCCAACAAACTTTTTATTTTTTTGGTCGAGTGGAGAGAAAATTCAAAGTGTCATAGCTTTTTGTTTTGTTTTGCTAGTGCGTTGATAATGGCTTGTCTACACAATTTTCTTATCCAAACGAAAACCAAAATCAAGAATAGATTTGTTTTTCATTAGTTCATTACAAGAATATTACTTTGCATCTTTAATAAAAGTTTTTTTTTTTTTTTATAATCGTTGTTTCTCTTGTTTTGGAGACTAAATCCTCACCTAGGGCTGTAAAATCAGATGAATCAATAAATTCAATATCCCTGATATAGATATATCATATATGCCTTACTAATTTCTTGACATTTTTTTTTCCCATAACTATCTTGTTTTTTAGAATTTGTGTTCTTGTGTTTTTTTTTCATGAATTTGTGATGGTGGTGCCTTATTATCATCGAAAAAATCGTTTTTGTTATTGCTATTTATATTATCTTTCGTTCTACATATTTTGAAATGGAAAAGCTGACTCTTTATCCCGTAATATATACTAAACAAGGTTTAAAATTAAATATAACAATGTTTTTGTACGTAACCTTTGGTTTCTTCAACTTGGCTAACTTGAAAGAAAAAAGAAGAGATCCTTATTTCTGTTATTTATTTGTTTTTCTTGTTTTGAGACTAAAACTTGGCAAAAAGGGACTAAAACTTGGTCCATCATTTTACAAAATAGAAAGAAATGTGAATTTGTTAATGTGTTGGATGTGATGTTGGTCATGTTCAGTATGCAAAATGCCAATTCGAAACTAAACGAAGTTCAAATAACTATGTTTTTGTAACCTTTGGTTTCTTCAGTTTGGCTAGCCGAATCAATAAAATAATCTAATACCAAGGCTGATAAGGAAAAGAAAAAGAAAAAGAAAGGAATCATCCTTATTTCTGTTAATCTCTTCTCTAAAACATTAAACACGATGTGTAAAAATATTTTGCAAATTAAAACTATCCCCTGACGGCTGACGCATTACGCCATCATTCTCCTCGCTTGCACTTTACATTATTTTTTTCCTATTAAATTTTGGTGAACTTTAAGGAAAAGATTTGTCGTTTTTGGTGTAACAATCACTTTCCTTAACTTTGTGTATTTGAGACTTTTGCAGAACCATGCACCGACACAAGTCAGTTTCACTGTTCTCGGTGGTTGAGAGAATCCAACGGTATACAAACAAAAGATAGCTCGATAATCAACGGTTACTGTTTCATGTTTTATTTGGTAATGCGTTCCTAAAACGCTCTTCCACGTCATAGTGCTTTTGATGGACCCTATAATCTCCACACGTGTGACTTCAGGTGTCAGCATGTGCACTATACTCATTTTAGTTCGTCTCCCAAAATTAAATGTTTATTTTTTTTTATTTACAATCTCAAAACAATTTTTTTCCCTTTATCATCTTCATTAATTAATGTTTTTTAAATTACATGGCTTAGATTATAATTTTATTTGAAGAAAAATAAGTTTTTGTTTTTTCAATATAAATTTTTTAAAAAGAGAAGAATTACACTTTTTTTTTAGCCCACTACAAAAATTTTAAAAAACAAAAAATCCGTTATATGCTATTGTTTCTAAAAATATAGATAAATATGAATTTGTATACAAAATTTTTGCTTTTATTTGATTTTTTTAATTCTTTCAGTGTATTAAAACTAGATAAATTTCTAATTTTTTTATTTTTATTTTAACAGAATTGTACTAAAAATATTTTTATTCAAATAAACTTGGAATATTGAAATTTTATTTTGGTTATGAGATTGTAAGCATGAAAATAATAACAACATCTAATGTTTTGGATATTAGATCACATACTTTAGTTAATGTGTTTTTTTCTTTCAACCTAAAAACTTTGGAGACTTTTATATGATTTTCCCCGTATCAAATGTTTTAGAATCATTAGTACATAAGCAGTTCACAATATAATATCAGTAAAGTATTTAGCAGCTATTTTATGGGAAGTGATATTCTTATTTGTGGAAACATTAAATCAAAAAGTATCTTTTCGCCGGTTTAGTGAAGAATTCGGCAGGGATTCGACTAAAAATCATCTAGATGATCATTCTCTAACTCAAAATGATGTGATATGTCCTCAAATTATAATGTCTAGTGATAACGTACACAAGAAGAGAAATTTTTGATGCCCCTGCAATATCCTACTAATAAATTGGGATGGTGACTTCACTCGCCCTGTTCAAATACTAGCAAGATGTGGAGCTAAGGTGCATTTAGCTAGACCTACGGTGTGCAATCAATCATACACTTCTTAGAGAAGTATACAAGTGTTATGACTATCATAATATCTTGAACACACTCCTTACTACTGTGAGTTTAGAAGAGATTGAGAATAAAAGTATTTTAAAGAATTTATATAATTATTTGGTAATAATTAATAACAAAATCAAGTAAAAAAGTTAATAATAAAAAAAGGTATTGTACAAACACTTTTTGTGGGATATTTATCTTTGCACAAAAGATTAAATGAGTCATTTATTAAAATTTCTAGTTGTATTAGAGGACTGAGAAAAATGACAATTTTTCAAAATGCCTACTTTATAAATTATTTTATGAAAAAGTGTTTATTTCCTAATTAAGTCCGGTGGAAAAGTTAAACCCCAAATACAAACAGAAATTAATTAATTAGTTTTCCTCTAGGCTAAATATCTCCTCGTTACTCGTAATCGTTTTCTTGGTTGTATGGTTTTTTTATCATCTTAACAACTTCTGCAAACGTAATGTGAAGTAATGTGATTTATGTGAAGTAATTGGGCCAACATCCTTTATTCCACTGTTTTGCATAGGTGCTGATTTCAGATTTGGGCTTAAAACTAAATCATTATGGCCCAAAACTAACAATCTCCTCGATTCATTTTCTTTGATTTCTCCGATGACAAAACAAAACACAATTCCGACGACGGCAACTCCGGCCACCTCCACGTGATTTAGCAATGCTTGATTTGGTTAATGGAAGCAGTTGGTTCAACAACCTCATCTAAGTAATTTTTCATCTATTGGATTGTTGCATTTTGTACGGTGGCGTACCTCTTGCGTTGTTTCACTTCTCTTAAGCCTCTTCTTCTGCGTCCTCTATCTTTCTCCGTCGCTGCCTCAGGTCCCATCCCCTGAGATTTTATGGATACTGATTTGATGCTTTAGTTTTATTTATTAATAAAGAGTATTGCTTTATAGAAACTCTCTTGGGGTTTTGTTTGATTTTTAGCAATGGAGAGTCATCATGATGCTTCTTGTAGCTTGGTTATATGTGGTAAGTCCTCTGTGGAAACTGATATAGCAAAGCGTCTCAAGAACAACAACTCGCTTAAACTCCCCGATAATACCAAAGTTTCACTCTTTTTAGAATCTGAGGCTAAGCATTTGGTCAAAGATGATGGTGATGATGATTCCTTCAATTTTTCTCTCTTTATGAACTCTATTATAACTCATCAGTTTGGGCGGTTTCTCATTTGGTCTCCGCGCTTGTCTTCCACTCACGATGTTGTTTCTCAGTAAGTGGCTCTGTTTAGTTTCTTCCTTAAAAGGTTATTTACCTTTCCTGTATTAAAATCTGCGTTTTGGTTTATTGCAGTAACTTCTCTGAGCTTCCAATTGGTTCAGTTTGTGTCACCGATGTTCAGTTTAAAGGTCGAGGTAAGAGTTTTTGAACAATTTTGTATTATTAGATAGTATTTTAGTAAGCAATTAGAATTTAGATATGAAAACTTGAAACTGTGTGTGGTAATTGATGAATATGCAGGCAGAACAAAGAATGTATGGGAATCTCCAAAGGGCTGTCTTATGTATTCTTTTACTCTAGAAATGGAAGATGGTCGTGTGGTGCCTTTGGTACAGTATGTGGTATCTCTTGCTGTAACCGAGGCAGTGAAACATGTCTGTGACAAGAAAGTATGTTCTCGTAAATGTTGTGTTCTTGATCCATTGCATCAGATATTATTAGCTAATTTGAAGTTCATTAATATACAGGGTTTTTCGTACATTGATGTTAAAATTAAGTGGCCGAATGATCTCTACTTGAATGGCCTTAAGGTTGGAGGCATTTTGTGTACCTCGACTTATAGATCAAAGAAGTTTCACGTCAGTGTCGGTAATAAGCGTTACTCTTTTTGAAGTTTACTTTGACTACTATAACAAAGTCGAAGCGTGCAGCTCGTAGTGTTGTTCCCTTTGATTTGTTCTCTACTTGTAGATTAAAAGAAAGTGACTGATCCTTCTCGCAGGTGTGGGATTGAATGTGGACAACGAGCAACCAACCACATGTTTAAATGCTGTACTAAAAGATATGTCTCCTGCGTCAAACTTACTTAAAAGAGAAGAAATCCTTGGAGCTTTCTTTGATAAATTTGAAAAACTCTTTGATCTATTCATGGACCAAGGTAATGTTAAACCTCTGATCTCAAAGACTGCTTAAAGAGTCAGTTAGCTGCTTGCTTCTTTACGAGCATTTTTGTCACTTTTGAAGTATCCTCCATAAATTTATTTGTAAATTAATTATTTAGAAGAGATGAGCGTCAGAGAAATGATAGTCTTATTATCTAGTTTTGAGCCCATATAATCAGTTTCCGATCCCACTGCACTTTACAGGTTTTAAATCTCTCGAGGAGCTTTACTACAGAACATGGTTACACAGGTGACTTTCGATTGCATTTTTATGTCTGCTTTTCATTGAAGGGTTTCTGTTGTCTGAATCTAAACTGATTTTGATTATATTCGTATCCATTTTTGTCACTATCTGATTTGAAAGGCTAATACAATCTTGGTAAATTAGCATGTATTTTGGAAATGCTTTTCAACTGGGGGCTATACATTGTAACCATGTTTGCTTGGCTGAAACACTCTACCGTGTATGTGCAGTGAGCAAAGAGTGATTGTTGAAGAAAAAGTACAGGACCAAGTTGTTCAAAATGTTGTTACTATCCAGGTTAGATTCTTTTTTTTTTTCTGCCTTGTTTATATACAAGGCATGTACGTTTGCATCATCTGGGGAATACATTCATTTGTAATATGGTGCTTTGAACCTCTTTGCATCTGTTTCTAAAATTTTCAGGGTTTAACGTCTTCGGGATATTTGCTGGCTATTGGAGATGACAATCAAATGTATGAGCTTCACCCTGATGGCAACAGGTAAAGTTTATTTAAGCAGTTGTTGTCCAGAGTTGAATCGATGAATGGATAACATTATAGTACAACATGTTAAAGCTAATGTGGATTGTATATTTTCAATTACAGTTTTGACTTCTTCAAAGGTCTGGTTCGAAGAAAAATATGATCCAACGATTTTCTTGCTTCATCTTCTGGTGGAAGTAGATGTGTTGCGTTTTACACAACCAACATTAGTTTCAAATTTCGAAAATAAACAAAATGTTTTTATTGTATTGTGTATATTGTCCTTTATTCCCACTTATGTATCCAAATAATCTCTCTTTATACTCTCTATTAATAATAAATTGCACTATCTTTCTTTTTACTGCTGGTGTTTATGTTTTGATAGGCATTTTTATTAATGTATCACAAACATGAGCCCAAGTAAGAATTTACTCCCAAGAGTATGGTCGAACCTGGTTTATCTTTCAGACAAGTCAATGGGCCCTGCTTGAAAGATGACAGAATACAGATTATGGGACCTGTTTCTTCAGTAAAGACTCTGTTTTGTCTATTTAGTAATCCCGATAGTTTGGTCGAATCTCATCGAATTTCAGACAGTCAATGCAACTTTTGGGTATACAAATGAGATTATTTGTGGACTGGTTTCTTCAGAAAAGACTCCGTTTTCTCAATTAGGCACTAAGAGGTCTCAAGAACAAGAGATTCAGAGGTTCCACATCTTAAGTTTGAACATTATTTGCTCTCACCTCTAGTGTGCATCTACCTGTTTTCTTTGAAATGAAATGATCAGACTTTTCCGGTAAGAAAGTTATATTTCTTTTGTAAGACATTAAAATTTAACAGAAAATAGCTAATTGTTTGATAGAGTGTACAATAGAAAAGAAAAATATAGAGGACTATGTATCTTTCTGTTCTTATGATATGGCAACGAAAAAAATAGATTGAGAATTTCTCAACCTTGCCGAGAACACCTTTATGATATAACAATTACACTCTTTCTTTGTTGTATCTTCGTCCTGAGTTGTTCTATATAATTTTCCCATATAATTATTTAACAACACAGGATTAGTTTCGAAACCCCAACACTGCAAAAAAGCCGCATAAAAATCAACCTCATACATTCAGATTCAATATAGTATATAAGCCAACCATTGATGAACCCAGAAATTTTTTACAAGTAGACATCTGCATGTTCACTATTTTGTGTCAACGCACACAACCCATAATAATCTCATACGTGAGAATCATCAGTTAATGATCTTCATGTGAGAGCCTAACCCATTTTCCAGCAGGTTCTTCTTTTAAACAATCTGCTCCCAAAGTTTAAAGCAAAAACCTCATCATCAGGCAGTCTGTTTTTCATTTTCATTTTTTTTTTTTGGCAAGAAAAACGCGCGCAGAACAAAAATATGAAGAAAGACTAATCGCTAATCTGCTAAAAAAAAAACAAAAGATGTTTACCTTAAGTTGGCTTCGATGTCATTGAGATTACAGGCTTTACATGTATTTAGCTAGCCAATGCTTGCACATATCAAGTACAGTATGCGAATTAGCATGTAGGGCTTGATGAGCTACATATTGAACATCAGCCACGCTTCCGCTTTTAGACGCAATCTGGAATGCGCTTTTCAGGCGGCCACATACCACACAAGCCAGCACCTTTCTGCACTCGTTTACAATCAAACATGTATCAGCCTAACGATCCCGCATACTTGTACTATGCGATTCAATTTATTACATACATGAGCACATCTCTGTAACAGTGAATTTATGAATAAAGGAACCAAAATTCAAGGAGTGATACTCTTTTTCATGGGGTGGAACATAGTGTAAAGATCTAAGCAATTATAACAGGAAAATATATTACCGATGGCTGCTTGTTAACATGTCAATGAGACGGTCAGGGCGCTCTTTGTGCTTGTTGGCATATACGTTGATGGCAGCACCCAGGACCTGCAGCATTTCAAAGAATATAAGGCTTAACGAACAAGCTTTCCCTATATCTGAAGAATTGCCTAATCGGAATGAAAGTATAGAAAGGTACATCCAGATACCCATATTTACCACCGGCTTTAAACAGATTGATGAGGAACAATTTAGCTTGAAAAAATATTCTTTTGGCCAATAATTAAATAAGTTTTTGTGAAACTCCCGAAAAGAGTTTTATATTGGACTTTAATAGTCTTGAACACCTGCAATGTTCAGTACCTGATCCCAATCATCTTCTTGGATTGTTCCCTTAATGTTTTTGAAAAGTTCCGTCAACTGACTGCCTTTCTTCCTTTCGGCTAATGACGCAGCAACACCAGCATATATATCCACAGCTGCTTAGAATTAAGGGAAAAGTCAGATACAACTTACAACAATAATACACAGATACAAACATAAAACAAATAGGCACCTGAGAGGTTGAATTCATATATAACTTGATAAGCCAAGTCGAAATTTTTCTCAACAAGAGTCTCTACTATTTCACATCTTCGCCTGAAAGTATAAGCCAAGGAAAGACATCAGCTGAAGGTTTTTCCTTCAAATTTTCACCAAAGAAAATACGACTATTAAGCTTGGTCTTTCAGTTTCATTTGGAGTAGCACAACCTTTAAGGATAGGGAAAAAAAAACATGTGTTGAATTATCTGGACATGGAAAAAATATCGCTATCTGTCATTTGATAGGCATTATGGCTATGTGAAGAGAAAGCTAGAAATGAATTAGAAATACTAGGTAAGTCTCTCTTTGGGTGTCAAAGAAAAGTGAAGTGAAATTATGAAGGCAGTGTGGAAAGGAATACAAGTCAGTGCAGCACTGTTACTAGCCCTCTGTCTTTCTCCTTTACCAATATATTCTTTAAACTTATGTAAGGGTATAAGAAATTTGTTTAATGATAATGGGGGAACTAAGTTGTGTCAATAAATTATGGCAGAAATTTTTTGAGGACAAACCTGGATGTCTCTGGATCATTTGGATTTCCAAACAAGGAATGCTTCCATGGTGCTCCTTCAGAGTCACTGAAGGACTTCACCACATCAATCTATAGGAATAAAAAACCCACAAAGGTGAAGCTATTAATCTATAAATCCCTACTTCAACAAACGGATGACATAAACGGGTTCTAGAGTTACCTGTATTTTCACCCGTGAGGATAACTTAACAAGAGTTTCTTCACTCAGCTTCTCTGCGGCACTTTTTCCTCTAATACCCTTTGTAACAAGTTTTTTCGAGTCTGAACCTTTATGACGCACTGTCAAGGCTTCTTCAAAGTGTGCCTGTACCCAGAGGATAGTTAGAGACCGATCCAAACACACAAAAAGATTAACTAGCAACATAGACGTTATCATAGTTTTGTGCAACACTGGTATCCTTATGATGGCAGGGCTGTTCTTCGTTTAGGCCCCAAGACAAGATATAATTCATACAAGTAGTAACTAGTAAGTATCTAAGAATAGATGATGTCCTGTAAGCAACAAAAACCTGTCTCAATGTCCCATGCAACTTATAGAAGTGCTCTTGGTCAAATAATTGCATAATATTTAGCAAAGAGAAAGAAAAAAAAGAGAGAGAGAAAAAAAAGCGTCCTGGTCCAAATTTGTGTGCCACCTACTGCCACAAACACATAGTCATCAAAGTGATGCCTGATTGTTTCAATCGACTCTAGACCACTTTATAATGCTAAAATTTTTACATTCCACACAAAAAATGCATTTAAAAACCCTGCAAATCAGAAAGACACATACTTTGGATTCACTTAGTTGATACGTGTTTTAAGATGGGTGTTGCATGTAAAGGCATTGCGGGAAATACAATTCAGAGTAGACACAGAGATGGAATGGGTAGTGAGGAAAGAGCTACGGACTCTATACCTTTGCATGCTCAAGATGCCTTACAGCATCCTCCTGAGTTGTAGAATTCATAAAAAGCTGAATACAGCAATACCCAGAGGTGACATAGTCCTTCTTGAGTACCTGAACAATTAAAAAGAAAAGTCAAGTCAATTAGCATTACGTTTCACAAGTATTCCTGAAAAAAGTTAGGCTCTCAGGATGTAGCATAGAGTTTTATGAGCCACTTGCCAGTCTTTCCAGAAAAGAAAAGAACACTAATAGGTCATGATCAACAACACATGATCACATATACGTTTTTTGTTGCATCAGAGTAAAAACTTATACCAATACCATAAATGCACAGCCTTAGTCATAAAATTAAACTATAGGATCTGCACTTATAAAGACGCACTAAAAACTTGTTTCAGCTTTGAATCAGGGTTTATGGTTCATATTGAGGAGAGGTGTAAATCCAAGATAATAAGACTAGCTGAAGAATCATAAGATGCAGAGTTTTGTACTCTTATATTTGCAGCGATTATCTGTCTACATTGCTATATAACTGTGCAGAAGAACCTATGTGCATGCAAGATCGTAGTTACTATTTAGTATAACAAACAGTGAAAAATTCTACGTGAAACAACCCAACAATAAGTTGTACCCAAAGAACCATGACATCAAAGATGTTCTTACCAAAAACTTGTATAGGTAATTGAAATGCCGGTTGATCTCAAAGAAAGCACATATACGTGTAAGAGCTCCAGCTATGTACTGATTTATGACTTGATCTTGATGCTTTACAGATTCAAGTCTTTCTGTAATTACTTCCTCCAGGGATGAGATAGCTCCATAGCCGACACAAAACTCGCACAAACTTTCAATGGTCCCATATTCAGTTGCCAATGGATCTGTTCGTTGAGGTGATGAAGATGAGCTTACTGCGCCCACAGATGAAGTTTGCAAAGGAGGCGGAAGAGCACTTGGCGGAAAGAATAACATGCATGCATCTTTAGAGTGACCATGGCGGAACATAAACCCAAGCAGGTTTTGGCGAGCATGCTGCGGAATCAGAAGAAACAAATTCAATGAACCAAAATAAAAAGTAAAATGTAACCAGTTCATATGTTTGCAAATAATGCTAATGTCATATAAACTCAGAAACCACTCCTAAAAATCGGTTGCACAGGAAGATATGTTCAAGAAAGGTAGGTATATTGTGAGCAATTCCAGGAGAGAAAACTTGCAAATTCCAGAATGCCCAAGAATATTATTGCCTTACTTCCTGCAAGTAGTTGGTGCACTCAGAATATCGTGTACTATCCAAGTTGCTTCGGGGCGCATCTTCAAAGTCTGAACCGGGTACAGAATTATTTTTTTCTGATTCCAGAGATCTTCTCGACCTCTCTGAACGAGGGAAAGTTGATGGCATATGCAGAACATTCAGGTATGAGTCTGCTGATAAAGAATCGTCCAAAATTGTTGGCGCGCTTTTCGCCAAATGGTCATACCTGAGATGTGTCAACATTCCCAAGAATAAGATCAGGAGGTGGATTAGCAAAGCCTTTTACATTTTTCCCCTTCGACTTACATATTAATCATGACTGTGTTCTCCATTCCCACAAATTTTATAATTCTTTACACCTTAGCTAATTAAGCCACTTTTATGTACTTACGACACATTTAGTTCATCATGTGTTCAAGTGAAGTTTATATTGATCAATGACTTTCCCGTCCCGTGACTGGATTACCAAGACATTTTACCAAGAAATAACTCTCGACTACGCCCCATACTAGGCTAACAGTTTTAGTTAAACAGAGACACTTACATGGAACGGACAGTTGACACATCCACAGGCGGACCTCCTTCTATTGTATTTATTATCTCCTGAATAACATCAGGAATGTCTTCCCCCTTCAATTGAAAGGCTTGCCTATAGAGCACAAAACAAAAACTATATAACAGCACGCAACCTGAGGATGAAATATGCAAAAAGAAGGTTACAGTTCATGTGTTTGCTGCAGCTTTTAAACTATAGCGTACTTGAATTTAACTCGAGCTTGAGCATAGCGCTCCATCCGTAACAGAGCAAGACCCCATGCTTTCCACACAGGGAAAACATCAATCTGAAATTAATCAAGTACACAAGCAGAAGTTATTGAGAATTTGTGATGAAGTGGCCTTACCATGGGATAGAGAATCAAGCTATAAAACTTTACCTTGCATTTCTTGCACATATACACCGCCATACTATATCGTTCATCAGATATTAATCTGTCTCGTAGACATTCGGATGAAAATTGATCAGCAATGTCATCAAGAGAAGCAGCAATTCCAGACCCTAAGAGGCTCTGCAGCAACTCTGCGCGCCCCAACCAGATTTCTGCAAGTGAGAGAACTTCGGATGGTTCATCCATTGACTGACTGCCAACACTGGAGCTGCCAGCATCAGAAGATATATCATCAACATCTCTACTTCTTTCACCATTGTTATTTGTCGGTTCAGTGGCACCTAGAAGCTTTCTCAGTAAAGATTTTGCATAAGACAAACCCTGCACAATCAGGCAAAGAAATAGTTGCCTTAGTCATTCACATCAGGTAATCGAGTTATAGGACATAGAAGATCGACCATGTATTTCCCTGATATAAAAGTCATCCTCCAAATATGATTTGGGAAGATGATTTAAATAAAATATGTCATACCTGCACAAATGCCTCCGTCGCATGGTATGCTCGGCCAATTGTTTCAACAGACGCACCCTCTGACAACTGCTTGGAGCTCAATACGTTCTTCATTTGACTGATGCATAGGTCCATGGAACTTCTTGCCGATACTAGCTCATCTGAACAAAGTGAGAGCAGAGCCTAGAAGAAGAGCAGTGTCAAAAAGTACGAAGCTTACAGTTATGCCACAAGTGTAAATAAGAATAGCAATACCTTGAAGAGGATAATATCTGGGGTGCTTTCATACTTGTGAGATGCGCGAACAGCTTCATCTTTGGTTGTGTCGCCACTTAGCATCCATTCTTCAGCAATAGAAACAGAAGGTAGCCTATCTTGCCCATCTGCCGAATATGATGATCCCTGGTCCTCTTGAATACCTGTCATCGCCTCCCATGCAGCTCTCTCAGAAGCCCCCAGTCCGGAATTCTTTCTTTTACGATAAACATCCTTTGACGTTGTCCTGTTTTCAGCATTACGTGGAGCCCATGAAAATGCCCTTCGAGCCTCTCTCTGAAAATTGCTTAAGCTATTAGTGAAGGATGCTTTTGCTGTTGGCCCTGCTCTTGGCTTTTGTCTTAGCCTTGATGCAGACACAGTTATTCGAGGTTCTCTTGGTGGTGGGCTAATTGTAACAGACATAGCTTTTGCTGCATAGGCCATGATAACATTGTTATCCCTTAATGTTGGGAACTCTTTAAGTATCTGAAAGAAAACATAAAAGTAAGTCTCAGAAACTTCAGAGAGCAAACAGAGTAAGGAAATATAGAGAAAATCACTTCTTCAAAAGATATAAAGACATGGACAAGAGTTATAGAAGAGCCTTTCACAAAAATAGGGATGATATTCACGGAAAATTCAAAAGAAGATTGTCTCTAGGTACCAGTGAGGCATATTGTAATTGTTTTCTCATCAGCAGAGCTTCAAATATTAAATTGGGATGCTCATGAAGCGAAGAGCATCTCTGCTGCCAAGGAAGTGGCAGTGCAGCTAACACTTTCAGACCTAAAGCCCAAGAATTAAGCCGAGCGACTTCCAAATTCGACAGATTGCTATCTTTCCGCTTCAGGAAGAAATGGACCTACAGAGAAGATGAAACAAACATTCTTCAAAACCTAACAGAAATCTATGACCTCGTAGCACCATGAAAATAAAGCAGAAAAAGTTGTTACCAGGAGCTGTTTTGAACGAAGGTCAGATAATAATTGCATTGCACCCATAACCACTGGTAGAGCATCAGCCGAGTCTTGAAGTGAAGATAGAAATCGAGATGCTTCTGCAGGACCACCACCATTGAGTGGATCAGTGGTTAGAAGCTTTACAAGCTGTCGTCCTTGTAATTCCCTTCTAAGATCTATTGATAATCCTGCACTCTCAGCCACCTCCAATGCAGCGGAAACAGCTCCTTTCCCAGCCAATCTTAGAGCCAAGCCTTCAGGGTCTTCTTTACATTCGGCTTCTACCTGTTTCCCTTTTAGATTTTTAGAGTGACACAGTATACGAAGAGCCAAACATGATCTCAAACAAAAGGAAGAAACATAACCTCTTGCCAGCTGTTATGGCGGTCATCTGCAGAAAGTATGTGGCTGTACTTCTGCAGAGCTTTTCTCCTATGCAACATCTAGATGCACAAAGAAGAAACTGAAATTAGATCTCGATTGATTGATTACAGGGTGATTGAGCAACTAAAGTTACATGCAGGAATCTAGAACTGAAAGCAAAACTCCCTTATACCTCGACACTAATTGGATCACTTTCTAAGAGATGACAACTACACATTGTAAGAACGTTTAAGGCTGCCTCAAGCTCCCACATATGCATATACCTGATCCAAGACATATCAGAGCTTCAAAACAGATCCATGACAGAACAAAACTGCGTGTAGCTGCTTGAAATAAGACAGCAATATAAAAATGTTTCCTGAATCTACTAACATAAGCGTAAATCCTACATTATACATGTGTTAAGACAGTATCTCAAAACTAATATTTGGAGGACCTAAGTGTAGAAACAGAAAGAATGAATGTTTTGGCATGAAGCATTTAGAAAGATCTACCAATGAATCATAGGTATGAAGTCAAATACACTGAACAAAAAAATGGCAAGGCAGTAAGCAAAAGAAACATGGGATAACATGATTCATTAAACCCTAGAGGCGTCTATAACTTATAAATAAAAGCAATGTGAAATCTGCAAGACATTGGTTTTCATACATAAGATAACAACAAGTCAAGACAATCAGTGTAGCAAATCGCTCTATCTTCTAGCACAGCCATCTTATTCTGATCCTAGATCTCATATTAAATCACACCATCTCCCTTCTCTCTACGTCATTGCCTCAAACATAATGATTTAAGAAAAAGTGAATAAGTGATACCATTAAAGTTGATTTGCTCATTACCTAGCTGTTCATATCAGGAGACATAAAGGAATTGATTCTTATGTTTCCGAAACTGACTATAGATGCTAATCTTATTAATCAATTATCACCTAGTGATGGGTCAGGTGAAAATACTGCACTGCGGGTTCGAAAGAGTTCAGGAAAATCCAATCAAAATGAGATTTACCATCACTAAATCATTCTAGGAAAAAGAAAAAAAGTCCATACTAATGGTCACATCTAAACATTTGCTGAGTCGGCTTGGTCAAATTCATTTCCGGAGAACCAAAGCAAAATGCTTAAGCAAACTTTGGCTCAAGTAGCATGTATATATATATGATACTGCACTTCATGGTTGTTACTTGTTAAGATATTATAAGTTTACTTACTTAAGAGCCAGTGTCGCTGCCAGCTGTTTGTCCTTTAGCCGCAGGCAATACTGCCAACTGTTGGTCTGACCTCCATATCCCTGAGATCGTCCTAATGTTGAAGGATTTTCTTCTCTACTTTTGATTAGGAGCTGAAGTAACCAATCAGAAGCCCCATTCCGTAAGAAGCGGTCCGAAAGTGCTAAAGCATCCATTAGTTTTCCTTCATCAATTAATCTAGCATAAAATTAAACAAAACGAACACTATTAATCTCAAAACAACCAAATATAATAAAGATGATCCAGAAAGTATTAAAATATCAATCTGATAGACTTTTCACAAGCTAACGACATACCTATTTACAGCTTTCTCATACGGTACTTCATTCTCCCAATCAAAAGAAAGGAAAACTGTAGGATCAGTTCTACTTATTCCAGTATCAAAGGATCCACCATCTCGAACACTGTCGTCTGTCAATGTTGGTTGAATGTTCTTTTTAGAAAAAATTTCTTCTGTATCCGACTCCGAGTCACTGTCATGTTCAAGAAGTCTCTTGATCCCAGTTCTTTCATCAGGTTTAATCCGTGTGTCATCAGGTTTTTGTTTAGGTGTCACAACAAATTCCGAAACTCGATGAAGATTAGTCTGCATTTGTATCCATCGGTTTAAAGTGGGAAACCTGTGAAGAAAAAGTAAAATATCATAGAATATGATGGAACATAGGCACTGAGTTATTTCAAATTGAAAGGAGAAGAGAACACTTTGGCTTGACAGTACCTCTCAGACTGATCAAGAGAAAATTCATAGAACAATCTTTCTGCATCAGGAGAACTTGGAAACTCATCGTTCAAAGAGCTAGATATGACAGAATCACTGCCATTGTACAATATGCTCCCACCAAATACACAAGCTAAAACTGCTCGTACTGGGGATATTTTTACCAAATGCCTGATGATATCCAACTGAAGAGGATACAGAGGGACACCAGGTGTTGCTGAGGAACGAATATAGCAGTTGGGTTTGGCCTCTATTGAAGGAGAGAGCACTTTACCCTCTGACTGAGAACATGGAGTGGTTGGAATGACGGGAATACAAGCCCACCCATGACCAGCACGTGGAGGATAAACTGGGGGAACACAAGCTGATATCACTTCATGAACAAAATCAGCAGACATGACCTCAGCAACTTTCGCAGCTGCATCTGTGCTACTTCGATCAAACACCAGACGCGTCAATAGCTGCAACATGCACCAACAGTAAGAGGTTAGTTATAGATCTGTATAACGTTGTCGCACAGCAATTCATGTTAAGTAATTACCACACAGGCCAATAGTATCAACCATAATATCAAAAATTTTAAAGGCCACTCATCCTGCTCGCTAGTTTATATTGTATATGAATAAAAATTGCTAGAGTTCACAGAATAGAGCAAAGCAAAACCCGGTAGTATTTCTCCAAATAAAAGCAGAATAAGAGGATCACACAAGCATTAATGACGAGGGCGATTACTTAAATGAAAAATATCCTGAGAACATAAGAATAAAAAACAAAAACACTTACGTCTTTAGGCCATTCATAAACAAGAGAGAAAAAGTTGAAATCATGGGTTGTATCAGTTCCGTCTACTATGTCACCAATAGCAGCAGTATAGAGTATAAACTGAGATAGATAAGTAGAGGTTTTGTTGCTTAATGGGCCAAATGACTTTTTTTCCTTGTCTTCTGTTTCATAAGAAACAGGATTTCCATCCACGTCTCTATTTGCTGAACCAGGACTTTGCTTAGTATATTTTAGCCCAAGACCAAGAACTCCATCCTTCTCAATGGCCATGTCCGATCCGTCCCCTTTAAGTACGCTAACTTCTGGTTTTTCATCAGCGAGTGCTCTCGCTAGGTTATGAAGCTTACCTGTTGTTTGTTGGAAAACAGTTAAAACTACATGAAAGGTCTAATATACATAATTCGCAGAGAGGAGATAAGTCAATTGCATACTGTAGCAAGAACAAATAGAGAGTGTAGAGAAAGACAAAATAAAATACCACTCAGGAACTGTCTCTTGCCCCTATGAGCATCCTCAATCATTTGATGTAGCATTGCCAGAGCACGATCTTTTTGTCCCTGTCTATGGGATTCCGTACAAGATGAAATTATGGTATCCCCACTAAAACTGGCCTGAAGAATTTGAGGGTTATCCTGAAGCATGACAGATCAGGAGACTAGTAAGAAAGGGAAACGGTAAAAAGAAAAGAAAAGAGAAGGATCCTAACATGTTGGTGTGCACCTTAGAAAGAGCATGGTAAAAAACAAAAGATCACTCACATACTGCTTCCTAAAGTAAAGTCATGTATCTCTTAAGCAGTCAAGCAACTTATAGAAAATCATCATAGATAAAACTGTTACCATTTGTACAANGTTTGTCCTTTAGCCGCAGGCAATACTGCCAACTGTTGGTCTGACCTCCATATCCCTGAGATCGTCCTAATGTTGAAGGATTTTCTTCTCTACTTTTGATTAGGAGCTGAAGTAACCAATCAGAAGCCCCATTCCGTAAGAAGCGGTCCGAAAGTGCTAAAGCATCCATTAGTTTTCCTTCATCAATTAATCTAGCATAAAATTAAACAAAACGAACACTATTAATCTCAAAACAACCAAATATAATAAAGATGATCCAGAAAGTATTAAAATATCAATCTGATAAACTTTTCACAAGCTAACGACATACCTATTTACAGCTTTCTCATACGGTACTTCATTCTCCCAATCAAAAGAAAGGAAAACTGTAGGATCAGTTCTACTTATTCCAGTATCAAAGGATCCACCATCTCGAACACTGTCGTCTGTCAATGTTGGTTGAATGTTCTTTTTAGAAAAAATTTCTTCTGTATCCGACTCCGAGTCACTGTCATGTTCAAGAAGTCTCTTGATCCCAGTTCTTTCATCAGGTTTAATCCGTGTGTCATCAGGTTTTTGTTTAGGTGTCACAACAAATTCCGAAACTCGATGAAGATTAGTCTGCATTTGTATCCATCGGTTTAAAGTGGGAAACCTGTGAAGAAAAAGTAAAATATCATAGAATATGATGGAACATAGGCACTGAGTTATTTCAAATTGAAAGGAGAAGAGAACACTTTGGCTTGACAGTACCTCTCAGACTGATCAAGAGAAAATTCATAGAACAATCTTTCTGCATCAGGAGAACTTGGAAACTCATCGTTCAAAGAGCTAGATATGACAGAATCACTGCCATTGTACAATATGCTCCCACCAAATACACAAGCTAAAACTGCTCGTACTGGGGATATTTTTACCAAATGCCTGATGATATCCAACTGAAGAGGATACAGAGGGACACCAGGTGTTGCTGAGGAACGAATATAGCAGTTGGGTTTGGCCTCTATTGAAGGAGAGAGCACTTTACCCTCTGACTGAGAACATGGAGTGGTTGGAATGACGGGAATACAAGCCCACCCATGACCAGCACGTGGAGGATAAACTGGGGGAACACAAGCTGATATCACTTCATGAACAAAATCAGCAGACATGACCTCAGCAACTTTCGCAGCTGCATCTGTGCTACTTCGATCAAACACCAGACGCGTCAATAGCTGCAACATGCACCAACAGTAAGAGGTTAGTTATAGATCTGTATAACGTTGTCGCACAGCAATTCATGTTAAGTAATTACCACACAGGCCAATAGTATCAACCATAATATCAAAAATTTTAAAGGCCACTCATCCTGCTCGCTAGTTTATATTGTATATGAATAAAAATTGCTAGAGTTCACAGAATAGAGCAAAGCAAAACCCGGTAGTATTTCTCCAAATAAAAGCAGAATAAGAGGATCACACAAGCATTAATGACGAGGGCGATTATTTAAATGAAAAATATCCTGAGAACATAAGAATAAAAAACAAAAACACTTACGTCTTTAGGCCATTCATAAACAAGAGAGAAAAAGTTGAAATCATGGGTTGTATCAGTTCCGTCTACTATGTCACCAATAGCAGCAGTATAGAGTATAAACTGAGATAGATAAGTAGAGGTTTTGTTGCTTAATGGGCCAAATGACTTTTTTTCCTTGTCTTCTGTTTCATAGGAAACAGGATTTCCATCCACGACTCTATTTGCTGAACCAGGACTTTGCTTAGTATATTTTAGCCCAAGACCAAGAACTCCATCCTTCTCAATGGCCATGTCCGATCCGTCCCCTTTAAATACGTTAACTTCTGGTTTTTCATCAGCGAGTGCTCTCGCTAGGTTATGAAGCTTACCTGTTGTTTGTTGGAAAAATAGTTATAACTACATGAAAGGTCTAATATACATAATACGCAGAGAGGAGGTAAGTCAATTGCATACTGTAGCAAGAACATATAGAGAGTGTAGAGAAAGACAAAATAAAATACCACTCAGGAACTGTCTCTTGCCCATATGAGCATCCTCAATCATTTGATGTAGCATTGCAAGAGCACGATCTTTTTGTCCCTGTCTATGGGATTCCGTACAAGATGAAATTATGGTATCCCCACTAAAACTGGCCTGAAGAATTTGAGGGTTATCCTGAAGCATGACAGATCAGGAGACTAGTAAGAAAGGGAAACGGGAATAAGAAAAGAAAAGAGAAGGATCCTAACATGTTGTTGTGCACCTTAGAAAGAGCATGGTAAAAAACAAAAGATCACTCACATACTGCTTCCTAAAGTAAAGTCATGTATCTCTTAAGCAGTCAAGCAACTTATAGAAAATCATCATAGATAAAACTGTTACCATACTAGGCAATAATATCTCATATGATCTCCACATATCGATCATTATAAAATTCAACAAAAACATATATATATATATATTAAACTAAATGAAAGTTGTGCCTTTGACTGACCTGTTCAAGGAATTCCTGCAGACGCTTTAAGATCCTTCGCAATACAGAGATTATTGCAACTTCGTGGACCTGATCCCAGTAAGTAAACCCCACCTTCGGAGATCCTCCAGGGTAAATTTCTGATAACAAAACTTGAGACTGCGCACAAAATAAAAACTACTTAGGAACAACAGTATGTATACTTTCTTGACCATTCTTGAACATTTTAATGTAATACAAACATTAACGGTACACTGTTTGATATCATGCAAACAGTGCCTCAACTTTAACTGAAATTATTACCCCAAAGCTTGCTAGCTTAGTACAAAAAGCAATACAACAATGTAGAAGAATGTCTGGTTAACCAGACTCCCAAAATGCATTTCACCAAAATAATATTTGCGGAGTGCAAATAAATAGAAGATTACAAAAGAAAATATAGAAACTGGGGACAGAGACCTAGTACAAATAAGAAGCAAAAAGCAACCAAAAAATTACCATATATAGACCAAGTTAAAGTATAAGGAAATCAAGAACACTGCTTGCCTTATCCAAAAGTTGTTTGGAAATTGTTGGAGACTTGGCAGAAGAAGCAGCCGCATCTATGCATAGTAGAATCTGGCATCAGAAAAAGGGAACTTAAAACTTGCTTAGAGGTAGGCAAGCCAATTGATTGCAGGATAATCCTATCAGAATTTGCTAAAGCAATTGTATGGTTAGAGAAAATAATTATAACTACATGGACTTACCACAGCTAATGGACTCAATTGGGAACCTAAAGAATGAAAATCTAAATCCTGCACGGCAGATGCTCCTTCAGCAGTACGAGACATCACATCTTCTACCTGAGAATATTAAGAAATCAAGATATAGGTAGATACTAGGTATTCAATGTTATCCACCACATGCCTAATCCTTTGAAATAGAATCGCATAGAATTTAGACAACAATAAATAAAAGTTCAATGACGTCAGGCAACATCTTATGAACAATATACAAACTGCATCCCTAACGACATATAGCAAGGAACGAGAGCAGTACAAATATACAATCCTCAAGGCAGGAAAAAGGGGTCTCATATCAGAATAGTCTAATCCCAGTATTCAAGATGTAGAAACATCTAAGGTGGACATATATGCAAGCATTGTGATGTAATATTACGAAAGATACCAGTGTTCCTTTGAAGGCATTATCAACCCATTCAGCTAATTCGAGAGTGGCTTTGTCCTCTGCTGATAACGCAAACCGATGAACTGCCTGTTCTCCAATGTCATACTTAGCTCTTTGCATACAGCTGCAGAATAAGAGTTAATTTCGTAAAGAAGTGGCACGAGGGAGCAAAGTATTACTCGAGACAATTCAATTTTGGGAACTCTAGCAGAGACAACTTGATAATCATATAAACGTTTCCGTACAAACAGAGATCATTCTTCGTTTTCAACTTCAATTTGGTTCCCTTACATTTTAGACGTGAAAATGGAAAAAATAGTGAGATGGATAACAATTTTTCCCTGATAACTAATAAAGGAACCAATCATTAAAAGATAAATCTACTCACAGGTTAAGCAACTTTGCAGGGGCCGCCCTGAGAACACTCAAAACCTCCTTTAAGCTCCACTGGCGTTCAGAAAGTGGCAGAAGATGCTGCATAACAGATAACCGCCATTCACAATCTTCAATGAAACGCGTAGCCATAGATACTCTCCATTCTAAAGCCCGTCTTCCATCAGCACTGTGAGTATCATCCAGCTGACACTCTTGTTCAATCAGATGTGATGGAAGATTGCGGCGTAAAACATCGAGAAGCTGTTCTGTGAAAGATATAACAATTTCCTTTTCCCCTTCTGTAGCAAGATCGCCAAGATCCAAATCAGGCATATTACCTTTCTCAGAAACACTCTCCAACGAGACACATTGCGTAGAACTGAGACGGATATCATCAATATGTAAGAGTGAAATAACTATGTTCACCATCATAATCTGCAAACAGAAGAGATCGCATGTTAAAAACATGTAAAGTGTAACGTGTTGAAAAAAATCAAAGAAATCACATGCGTGAAGATGAAGTATGAAGCATATCTATTTTCATAGGAAATAGTATTCAATTCTAATTTATTTTCAATATGGCGTTCTCACAAAATTGACGGCAGAAGCCCAGCTTCTTGTAAATTAGTCAATGTATACCTTGCGCGGAACATTTTTAATGGCCTCCAGATGGTTAGTGAGGTCTTTTAAATGGTAAAATACGATTCGACGACTAGCATCCGTCTCATTTTTCATGGCCTCTTCCATTGCACCTAGTGCCAAAACAATAGCCTCCAAAGCATAGCGCATATGCATCAGTTCAATATCTTCTATCCTACAATATATGAAGACATCAAAAGTGAAACTACTGACTACAAAAGACTCACCCCAGATTAATAGAATTGGAAGAGCATTTAAGAATGCACAATCTACAAAACACGCATTGAAATTAACAACAAACAAAACAAGTTTGCTAATTCAATAATTATTGTTCAAAGGTCAGGTGCTAAAATCAAGACACGGATACATCTATCCAAGAAAATAAAAAAAGACAGAAATGATTGAAGTATTAGTATATAACATAGCTATATAAACTTTTATTGAACTGACCTCTTCCAGGCTTCTGCAGTTGAAGCAATAGGTTGCATGCTAATCAGTGAAATAGCTTCTTGGAATTTTATACCAGGAACAACGTCAAACAATACCTACATAATTGTATGTCATTAATACTTGTCAGATTAAGAGCACAAAGAAAACGTGCAGATGATCAACCCATTGATAATAGTTCCGCTATAATTCAACCTAACAGAGTTGGAGACAATTTCACATGACCAGAGCAAGACAAAACACATGCCACTACAGCAGTGCGCGATATACCAGCACCTAGTTGATAAAGTTTGACATAACTTGGCAAAAACAAAAAAATGAAAGAATGAACAGAGAGGTGGAAGGGGAGAGCAAAGAGGGCAGATATTTAAATCTTTCCTATGAAGATAATCTACAAGAACTTAGACATTATACATCTTCTCTTGATACATTATTGGTGATTTGACATACTAAGTGCCAAACTCATAAATTCAGTGGAAGATCTCAAAACACATTTAAATTTATACTGTATGAAACTGATGACAATGTCAGTGTCCTTCCCAGGAGTAAGGTTCGTTTTTCAAAATACAGTACTAAAAGTCAATGGGGCAGAGTGAAAAGTGATATATTATGCAGGAAAAAAAAGATGTATCTTTAATTTCTCCAAGTGCTCACGTCAAAAAAAAAGTAGTAGTAGTATATTAGGAGCTATAAATTCATTTCTTTTGATCCAAGGAAGCCTGTTAAATATCCAGCTCCTTGCTTGGTAACAATATTAAAAACTCTTGCGAAATAGATATCTTAACCCTCAAACTAAATTGTATATTTATCCAAAATGGACTTAAAATGCCACTGTGATCCTATTATTTTTTTAGTCTTGACTCCTGATAAACCATAGCAACATATCATGTAATCGTGTTATCTATATCTCTTCTTATTTAATTTCATGTATTCCCTACGAGACACCAATTCTACTGTAAGGAAATGAATCTAGCCAGCATGATATGATATGTAATGAAATTTTCCACCAACAGTGCAAAAGTTAATTTTAGCTTAGAGACGTCTATTCGGACAGCCAAACATAGTGTCTGTAGAAAGGATGGTTCAAGAGAGACCTACCCGAAGTGGACTTTGCGCTGAAAGCCTCTCCAACACTAGATTTTCAACAAAAGGATCCACCTCACCATCATCATGCTCAGATGACGCATTACCATGCATCAAGAAAGATGCCTTTGGCGTCCATGATTTACCAGAATTGACACAAGCAGCGAAAGATGCAAGGTCCAACTGATAGCATAGTGTATCACAGAGATGTTCCACACAAGATTTCTGCGCAGATCATTGGATCTTGTTAGACTTTCGCTGTCACCTTCTAAAAACAGTAGATACAAATAACAGACTACGCAAAAGAGAAAAAGTTACTTCATCTGTTTGGTTTCCATAAAGAGAAGATTCTTCTAACCGAATTGTTTGAGAGTTACTAGTCCAAAGTAGCCGCATCAATTTTCTACGGGCTGCAGTTTTGCCTGGCAACAGATCCCAACCCATGGAAGCTACTAATGGGCGAAGTCGGGGAAACAAAGTAAGAACCTGTAACATATCAGCAGAAGAGACTTTCAGATCCCAATAGAAAAAGGGAAGTCTGAATGGGGCAGCAGCCAATCAATGATACTGCAGTGAGAGAATCAGTACGAACATATGTAATTATTTTATACCACCTACATCATCAGCTTCCTGAATCTTTTCTTTCTTTACAGAAGACAAAGCAGCACACATCACACACTCTAACACATGTGATCCAGAAAGACGAGCATAATGATACATATCTCTGAGACAAGAAGTAATTGCCCTGCTCATAGGGGAACATTTTTCCTCTACATTTCTCTCAGCTTTCAAGTCTACAAGATATCGCCGGAAACACTCGAGAGGGAGCGGAATATGTTCATTGTCGAGAGATAAATGTAGCTGGCTATCTGGTAGGAGCATATCATCTTGAATACCCTGCAGAGGGAAACATTGTAAGTACATAACAGCGTATAGTACAAGATAACTTAATCAGAGCCACAGATATACACATTCCAATAGGCACATATAAGCAAACCCTTAAACTCAGACCGACCACTAAACTAAAATACCCCCAGTGTATATATTAACAAGGTATATACGAGAACAATGCCAACTGGATATACTTAAAATTCCAGCATGATCAAGATAAATATCAGTCCTAAGTTCCCAATCACAACGAATGTTAACTATAGTACATATTACCAGGATCTGTAACGCAATTTTTTTGTGTGTTCAGTTCAGCAATCTGTACTAAAATATAGTTGTTTCTTACATGTAAACCCCGTTTTAAATGAGAATGATCCCCTAAAACAGCTTTTATGAAAATTATAACAACCTGGATCATCTGAACAAGATCTCCACAATTCGATGAGAGAGCTTCTTTATAAATAAACAGCAAGTTCTGGCGCACCATCTGCCAAGGGTCACCATATTCATCTTTTTTCTCCATAACTCTTGAAAGGAGAGCTTTTAGAACAGCACTGTCACAAAAGAAGAATACAGAACGATTGAAGTAAGTTCTCTATTCTTAAATATGCAAAAAGTAAATTCCCAGGAACAGGAAGGCAAATGCAAGGAATGGAATGGAATCTGCAAGGCCATGGATTCCTTCATCCGCTATAAAGGTTCCCTTTCTAGTATCACATGAACATTTCCCACTGTTTATGATTTCCTATTTAAATAAATGAAAACTAAATAGCAATGTTTAAAAAGCTTCTCTTTTTTTTTTGTGAGCCCTGAGGCTAGACCTCAACTCCGACCCCAAGTCAAGGTTCTCAAGTTCTTCAAAACAGAAAAGGCCTAATCCACTCAAACAGTGGATACAAAACCAGTGGAATAATCCAAATCCTCAGAATTATGTGAGCAATAAAAAACAAATGGCATAGTTATAATTTAAAAACCTCATGTATTTTCGGACTGTATAAATCAAGCACATACTGATAATTCTCTTTCTCTACTCCATAATCAAGGTGAAGATAACGAATGCGATCAGCTGCACCACGCTCCTCCCCTTCATCTAACTTTGTTTTCATAGCATCCAACTGTGCTAACTGAACATTTCGCTGTATCAAAGCAAACACATTGATGTTATCCAACTCCGGAGAACCAATGCATGTGGTGGCCTCATTTATCTCCCTTCCCTGTTCATCTCCCTGAACTTCCTCCACCAAACATGTATCATAACCCTGGCAACCCATAAGTTGCCTCTGTATATTACAACATAAAGCATCAAAAACATCAGAGTAATCCAATACTATACTCCTCAAAGACACAACTGCATCTTCCTCAATCTTATTACTTCCTTCACTACTACTACCAGTTGTATCAACATCAAATTTCAACCTATCAACACCCAACTCCAAAACACCTTGCAAAACCCTTAAACAATCTCCCAATCCACCATTTTCATCCCTCTTGTCTTCCTCACTCTCTAACTCGACTCTCTGATCTACCTTAATCCTCTCAGTAACCCTATCGATCAAGACCTGGACCATCAACAAGAAATCCGCGCGCAAACTAAGAGTCTCGGAATCAAACCCCCAAGGCGAAGTAGGATTATCGAATCTCAGAAGCTCAATCGTGGAGAGGAAGGAGAGAAGAGACGGGGAAGGGCAAGAGCGTGACCAGAGGACATTATCGAATCTACCGGCGTTAGAGACGATGGTTTGGAGAATCGTGAGTGCGAGGTCAGGGTTACGAACCCTGAGAGCGAGTAGCGTAGCCTTCAACGGCTCGAATTGAGCCAGATGAAGGTGGTTCGCCGCGAGACGAGAGAGAATCTCCGTTTCCTCATCCATGGCCGCCGCGGATTCCGATCACTGATGAATCTAGTACATACCGATCAATAATCTCCGTAGAATCTGAGAATATCTCACCGCGTTTGGGTTTTCAGATATTTTGTTTTTGTGAAGAATTTTTGGTCTGGAATCGTCAAACTTTGGCTGAGAAGCGTGGTCTTAGTCGAGCAGACCAATATAAGGCTGGTACAGCATACAGATGTAATTAAACCGATTTATTAGATTATATCGGTTAGATCCTAAAGTTGTTAACCAATGGTTTCTGTCTTCTAATTTTAACGGGTTTCATTAATTATTATCGATACTATTATTAACACCGTCGACCGTCGTAGTGATATTAGCATGAATATTGAAACAAATTTTTACTATACTTACCATTTTAGAGGATCATGGCTGCAATTTGTATTATCATTGATGTTAATTGGGATGGTTTTCATGTTCTTTTTAGTTGTCGCGGTAATATAACAAACAATTTATGACGACTTGCCTCCAAAATAAATAAAACTAAACCAATCATCCTAACTTTTTGTTTCTTCTTCATTTTTTACATGGCTAAACTACATGATCTCATCATCTGAAAAACAAAGTTTTCGAAAAATAATGGAAAGAAGAAATGAAAAGTATAGTAAACTTAATACAAGAGCAAGCGTGTTGCTCGGATCCGAGTGGGATCAGCGAAGCGACAAGAGAAAGACCTAGAAAGATTCTCAGGTTCGTCGTGGTCGTGCCATCCTGGCCCTTGATCAAAATTCAAAGCATAATCGTAAGGCTCATAAGCCACGACCTTCGTGGAAGAAGAACGAGACGGCAACAGCTTGAGCTTCATCAACAAAACCTTCCACTTGGGCACGAGTCTTTCTCTTCGTTGTTGTTGCTTCTGTTCTCTGCAACTCTTGCTGTATCTTCCAAGTACAATTGTCTCTCTGTAAGAAGAAGCTGATGATAATACGTTCCATCTCTTCTTGCTTGGAGATTCAAACATCATTTTTCTCTTCTGTTCTTTTTGTTTTGTTTGTTTGGTTGGTCGAATATTATTTTTGTCTTCTGTCTTTGTGACTATGTTAGCTGTGTTATTTATATATTTGTAGTAGATGGATGGATAAGGAGGAGACGTAAAAGAGAGACTAATTCAAAAGTCAGCTTTGAAAGGCTTATGAAACTGCGTTAGCCAACTTGTATGAATAATTAATTAATGAAAAGGATGCATTTTAAATGCCGGTTTCTGACTAATTTACAAACACACAACAATACAATAGTCAAAAGTAGACCTGTTTATTCTTTAGATCTGACTTGTCTTTTTTTTGTTGTTGTACGTTGTTGTTGTTGGTTCTTGACAGAATATACATACCGGATCATACATGAAGAAAATAAGATAGGTATTTTATTTGGAAAGGTCGTCTCTTATCTATAATTTTGAGTTCTAATTTAGAACAAAAGAAAACCAAGTTCTAATTACCATAAGATGATATATTTTTTATTTTTTTATGTGAGTTTTAATCATATATACTAAATATGATATGTGTAGACAAAATATCAAGATCTTGGATTCTAGGCCTAGAAGAAGACACCTGAATTTCTTAGAGATATTTTTGTTGATACTTTCGACAATTTCCTGACGAATTTAGTTTGTGTTAAAACAAAAATAACAAGACAGAAAACTATTGGAAAACAGAAAAATTAGGAGGAAAAAAAAATGATTGGTAACATATCACCTACTTGTGTGCACTACACCTAATTTTAAAATAAAAGTAAGGATAGGATAGTTTTTGTTTCATTGACAATTTAGTTGGCAGTATATCGAACAACTAGTAATAAATAAATCGTCTACAACATAATACACTGTAAAATAATAATAAAATTAGGCACACGAGAAAGGCAGTATAGAAATTTACTGATTTAATAAGATAATACTAATAAAAAATCATGTGTAAATAAGTGGTTCATTAGTATTCTAAACTAATACAGTATCATTTAAATATATAACAACTCCTACACATGCATTATTTTCATTTTAATAAACTTATAGGTTATTAAAATGTGACAACTAAACTCATTACTCATAATTATGAATTTATGTGTATCATTTACAAAGCGGATATTCTTTCTTATTTATTGTCAAAACAGGTTTTTTATATATTAAATGTTTAGATCAAATGGTCTTAATTCATATTTTTCTAGAGCTTTAAGATAAACTCTTACATTATAAAGCAATTGAAAATTATCTATAAATTAATAAATAAATTAACATGATTATAAATGAAAAAAATATCATATATTTTTTTAGATTATTAGTTTATAGAGGTTTTACAGTAATTTTAGTTTGTTGGCTCCCTATTCTAGTTCAATTTAGATTTCATAGTAGTATGGTATGGGTCTGAGTTATCTATGACAGACAAACACATATCAACATCATTTTTTAGCTTTTTAAGTTTTAACCACTATAAAAAACATCATTAAGAAGAAATAAGAAGAAATAATTTGAGATCTCCATTCTCTCCTAGTAGTCCACCACTTTGACTGTCCTATATAAAAAGGCTTTATCCAGTTAATGTGATACTTGAGTGCCAGTTTCAGATTATAAATAATTATATAAACCAAGATCACACTCTTTACTCTATAGTCTTAATTAGTATTCTATTAAAATTTTATATGACTAGCGAATTATATGTATCATGGATTTACCATTAAATATGCATAAATCATGACAAGTGTGTGTATGTATTATTAAAAAAAAAGTAGGGAAAACATCACGTTAGCATTTAGCACCCGTGTTGGGCCAACACTGTTGGCAGTTGGCACCCCTAGTCAAAAGAAAAAATGAGTGTCTTTTTATTTCCTTTGATGAGGCAGTTGTGGAAAAAAATAAAAATGTCATTGTTTGTTTATTGTTTTCAAAAGTAAACGATGAATTTTAGTATTAAGTTATTAAACTATTAAAATACAATTAGATTGACAATTGTTATTAATCTTGATCCCAAAATTTTAAACTTCCAATTTTTTAACTGAAAGTAGAGAGAGTTTCATTTTTTTTTTTAAGTTAACAAATCTTCACCATTTTTATCTTTAATTTAATATATTAAATTTTGTAAAGATAATACGAGAACTAAACATATTTAAGGATTTTATGTTCTATAAAGTTCACTCAAATATTTGTTGTTTAATTCGACACTTCAACCAATTTTTTCCTTTATATGTTTTTGAGTCCAAACATCATTTATCTACTTAAGAGTTAAGACAATCATTTTGCATTCTTTATCAACAAAATTGACTGCTTTATTATTATTAATCATCTCGTTGTCTATTGTAACAAAATTTTTGCTAAATCTTTATTCCGCAAATTAAAATTACATCTTAGAAAGTGAATTTCATCTTTGTTGATGGGACACTTCATGTCATATTTTAGGGTTTAGATTTAGATCTTAATATCTTGATATAGTGAAATATTTTAAAAGTTATTATTATCATTATTAATTTTTCGGCACTACATTTCATTTATAATGACCATTCCTCAAAGAGTAAAGTAGAAATAAAAGTAGAATTTTGGGAACTACCACTTTTCGTGTACCAATTTTTAAAATTTCCATTTTATCTAATTATTTTTCAAAATATCTTTTATAAAATCTAGAAATTTATAAAATTTTATAGGGGTTTTAAGCTACTTCTGAATAGTAACTACTACTTAGAGATTGGATCCAAATATTTATAAAGTTTTTCAAAGGTTTGAAAAAAGTTTTTATACACATATATTCCATATATCATAGCAGCAGGTGGTCTAAATGACATATGCTTGTCCATATAAATAAATATATAGTTGCTTTTTTAAAAAAAATTCTTATTTTCCTTCTAGTTCTATTAATCTCCATATAATTGTTGGATCCACCGTGATTAATGACTAAAGGCATCTCCAACCCCACTTTATTTTAGAGTCAAATCTCTATTATAGAGCAACATTTGCTCCAACCGTACTCTATATTTTACTCTAAAATAGAGAAAATAATAGGATTGCTCTATATATAGAGCAACTCTATTCTCACCTCTATTTTTTACACTAACTCTATTATAAAGGTGAAAATAGAGTAATACATTGGAGGAATACAATGCTCTATTTTTGAGTTACTCTATTTTAGAAAAAAAAATAAAGAAATACAATGGAGATGGTCTAAGCCCATGAAAAAATCAGTTATTCTACCTGCACCTGCATACCCCAATTATTTTTAGACTGCAAGTATAAAACAATAATTTTTTTGTTATAAGACATTTATATTGGAAATTTTTTTTATGTTTTAAAATAACTTATGTTTTAAAATTTTTAAAGAAAATCATAAAATTTTATTTTAATAATATGTTTTCATATATTTACTGGAGTTTCAAAAACAGTACTGTATTGTTTAAAAATTAAGTATAACAGATTAATATATTTTTAAAATATTAAAATAGCATTAAACTAATTGTCGATTGATCCTCAATTTAAATCTGATTTTCCTTCCCCTTACCCATTAAATCCAAATCAAGTGCCCCACTACGTCTACCAAGTTCTTAACATAAATTATGATAGTACCTTTTTAACGTACAACTAGAAGTCTTAAATTATGATACCAACCAAATTAATCAAACTTTAATTACACATACACATTTTTTCTCTCTTTCTTTTTTATTTATCTCACTAATTGGCCCCCATTCTTTAATGTATATCAGTATATAGTACTATCATAACAGGTGGTCAGAATGACATTGTTGTGCTTGTCCAAATAAATGAAAAGTAGTTCAATTACATCATTACGTGACCTATAGTGTTGTCTCAATGTGCGTCATTCATGTTAACATATCTGAATTTCTTCATAAAAAAAAAAAAAACATAAGATACGCAATCGCTCTGTCTACTTGGCATTCATTCTTAAAAAAACATAGTAATAATTAAAAAATCCGAGTTCTATTCATTTCTTTTTGCTCGAGAAAATATTGAATCTCCCATGCACCTGTCGTCTGAATCCTGATCTCTCTCTCTTTAGATCGTGGAAGCGACACCATTCTCCTCCCCCCTTTTTGAATTTGTCTCCTTTTCGCTTTGTTTTCTCCATCATCATTGATTTTTATTTTATTTTCTCTTCCGTAATACCAAAAATGGCGGAATTGAAATCGAAGTGGTTGGGTTTGAGATCGGTACTCTTGGTTTTTCTCAATTTCGCTTTAGCTTTCGCCTTCGTCTCCGCCGAAAGAAGCCTTATCAAAGGAAAAGCTCAGAGGTTTGGTTCAAATGAATCAAGTAGTTTCTTTCTCAGAGCCGTTAATTTTCTCTGGGAATCTGATCAAACTGGTTACCATCATGTTTGGCCTGTAAGTACCATTCTTCTCCAAGTCTCTCTCGTCTCTTTGTGAGATTGTAATTATGTTCTTCATGTGGGTGGTTTTGTTTTGTTGTATAAACAGGAATTTGAGTTTAATTGGCAAATCGTTTTGGGAACACTTGTTGGATTCTTTGGTGCTGCGTTTGGTAGTGTAGGTGGTGTTGGTGGTGGTGGTATCTTCGTTCCTATGCTTAGTTTGATTATTGGCTTTGATCCTAAATCTGCTACTGC
>NC_025693.1:34478756-34504300 GCF_000633955.1 Camelina sativa
CAGGAATTTGAGTTTAATTGGCAAATCGTTTTGGGAACACTTGTTGGATTCTTTGGTGCTGCGTTTGGTAGTGTAGGTGGTGTTGGTGGTGGTGGTATCTTCGTTCCTATGCTTAGTTTGATTATTGGCTTTGATCCTAAATCTGCTACTGCTATTTCTAAATGTAAAGATTCTTTATTTTTATTTTTATATAACAACTATTTATTCTCTTTGGTGCTATTTTTATTTTAAAAAACTAATAGTGTCATGAGTTTTGTAGGTATGATTATGGGTGCTTCTGTGTCAACTGTGTATTACAATCTTAGACTGAGGCATCCTACACTTGATATGCCAATCATTGATTATGATCTCGCCTTGCTCATCCAGCCTATGCTTATGCTTGGGATTAGTATTGGAGTTGCGTTTAATGTGCTTTTCCCAGATTGGTTGGTTACTGTTCTACTCATTATCCTCTTTCTAGGTAAGTGAGTGTTTCAGGCCATTTCCCCAATCTGCGGTAGAGTCACCATTTTGATCAATGTTATCATGTATGCAGGCACGTCAACAAAGGCATTTTTGAAGGGTTCTGAGACTTGGAACAAGGAAACTATACAGAAAAAGGTACATCACGAACCTTTTGCAAACTGGGGTTGGTTGTATCGTTTATTGCTACCTAGACTGTACTAATCGTAATGAATAATAACCCATCAAACTATATTTATTTATTGTGGTACAGGAAGCTGCTAAGCGTTTAGAGTCAAATGGTGAGTTGAATATTTTTGTTTGTTAAATCGTTTTCAGGGCCTACCATTTTAAAACCTTTGTTTTGCGTTTATTGGGAAAAGCATTGCTCACCTAATCAGCTTTTTTCATTAGGTGTATCTGGCACTGAAGTGGAATACGTGCCTCTTCCTGCAGCCCCAAGCACGAACCCTGGAAACAAAAAGAAAGAAGAGGTATATGCTACTCTCTTTACATTACTGCTAGTGCTGTGTTTGGAAGTTATGTCACAGTTAAGCAACGCTAATGTGCTGCAGGTTAGTATTCTTGAAAATGTATACTGGAAGGAACTGGGACTTCTCGTGTTTGTCTGGGTTGTATTCTTGGCACTGCAGATATCCAAGGTAAAGTATTTTTTTTCTTTATCTAGCAATACATATAGATATGTATCATTTGAAGATACTTGTTTTTATGTTCAAACTATATTGATACTTCTTCATGGGCTACTATTGAAACAGCAAAATCTGGCTACTTGTTCAGTAGCGTATTGGGTCATAAATTTGTTACAGGTACAAAGTCAATTAAGTTCTTTTTGCAGAGAAATCCACATATACTGCTTGCTTATAGATGCTTACAAATTATCCTACCTTCATACAGATTCCGGTTGCAGTTGGTGTATCAGGCTATGAGGCAGTAGCTTTGTACCAGGGTAGAAGAATCATTGCATCTAAGGGACAAGGAGACTCAAATTTCACCGTTGGCCAGCTAGTTCTTTACTGTACATTTGGCATATTGGCAGGCATAGTTGGTGGTTTACTTGGTTTAGGTGGAGGTTTCATTATGGGTCCATTGTTCTTGGAGCTTGGTGTACCACCACAGGTGGTTCTCTTTAACAAGTTCAGTAAATATTTATCTATAAAAACAACATTGTTAATCGAGAATGACTTGTTTTTGTAGGTTTCAAGTGCCACAGCCACTTTTGCAATGACTTTCTCATCATCCATGTCTGTTGTAGAATACTATCTTCTCAAACGATTCCCTGTTCCATATGGTGAGTTCTATATCATTTTGTTCGATAAGGTCACATAATCGATTAAATTTTCATGATAATCCTCATATTTTTTAACCTTTTATGCAGCTCTGTACCTTGTGGGAGTGGCAACAATTGCAGCTTTAGTTGGACAGCATGTAGTGAGAAGGCTAATTTCAGCCCTCGGTCGGGCATCTCTCATCATCTTCATCCTTGCATCCACGATTTTTATCAGTGCGATATCGCTTGGTGGAGTGGGAATAGTGAACATGATTGGCAAAATCCAACGGCACGAGTACATGGGTTTCGAGAACCTTTGCAAGTACGGTGGTTGACTTTTAGGAATTCTGGCCCAAGTTATTGGTTTTTGGAATTCTTCTCTTTTAAGTGATGCCAAATCGGCTGTATTTAGTGTGTAGCTTGTTGGCTTATAAAAAGCTCCATTCTTGATGGCAAGACTTGTTGTGGGTCTTTTGATTGTATGTCTTGGTGTCGTTTACTTAGATTTGAAAATTGTATTATTAGCACTATTCGTTTTGTTGTTTGGTTGAAAATGTAATTTATGGCAACGTAAGGGATTTTGATCATTTTGTCAACAGTATTAGATGGAAATAAAATAACTTTATTCATTATCATTATTATTTATTATAATTTTATTTTCATGTGAATTAAGAAATTTATATGCCATCTTCAGTATCATTTATTCGGGCACTCGGTTTTGGTTTTTTTGCCCAGCCAACAAAACCTTGGAAAAATTGTTAATTTTGTTATAATTTACTAATGGTTTGAATTGTTGGGCCGGGTATTGGATCCAGAAACCGGCCCGATAACTTAACCAGGACGGAGACAAACCTGGAAGACGCAGAGCCTCTGGTGGCGAACAAAGGACTAAGGAGAGAGACTCAACTCTGGTGGCGGGTAAACGAAACTCTGAGTCTGAGAGAAATGGACGAAGAGAGGATTCGAGAGAGAGAGAGGCTGCAGATCGAGCAGATTCGTGAGCTTGATTTCGAGGAATTACAGGTCGAAGAAGTCGATTACCTCCACGATTCCGATTCCGATGATGATAATGATGTTGATCTCTCTGCATTTCCCTTTTCTTCCCACGCCCAAGCTTCGTAAGCAATCAAATCTCTCCTCGTATACGATCGTTTTGTTACCTTCACACTCTATTCTTCGTTTCATTTGCTCTTTCTCAGTGTTGTTTCTTCAGTATTGAATCAGTTTTTGATTTTCCAGTTTTTGCATTACTTAGGGTTTAGTGATCCTATAGGTAACGGATCTACGAAACAGTGATTTGATTATTCTTTGGGGTGTATGAGGAATCAAGCTGTTGCTTTCATCTTTAGTACTAACAACCTTAATACTCGTTGTATTTTTCTGACTTTTGATTTGGGTGATGCTTAACCAGTGGTAACCTTGGTGATGATGAACTTATTTTCAACCCAGCTTTGTCTTCTTTACATACCTATCTTGGCGGTATGGATTAATTCTCTCGTCTTGTGTGTTTTCTTTATATGTTTGCCACATCTGAGCTTACGTTTTTGTATTGTTTAACAGAGGTTGAGGACACTCCAAACAGAATTGCTTTTGCGGATGGAGGCACAGTATTGAAGATCCCGCTTTTCTATCTTGAAGGTATTTATAATAATAGATACGGACGAGTGGTTATAGTTTTCTTCTTTTAGTGGTTACATCTGTAGCATTAATCTAAGAATCATGTTCACGGACATGAGGTGCTTACTTGAATTGAACAAGCACACTATGTTTCTTCTTCAGATTTACTTGAAGTACCTTTTCTATAAACCAATTCGTGTCTATGGTGTGAAGAGTCATCTGTCCCCTCCTAGTGTTTTGTACCCAGATATATGTGTAACAAATTGACCCTGCTGCTTTGCGATACTTCAGGAGTGGTTCTGTTTCCAGAGGCAACACTACCCCTTAGAATTATTCAGGCTAGTTTCTTGGCTGCTGTTGAGAAAGCTTTGAACCAAACTAATGCTCCATCTACGATAGGTGTGGTAGGTTACTTAGTCTTTTGCTTTGCTTGGTTTGGGTTCGAAATATCTTCTTCTTTTCTACAAGAAAAAATTACTCATCTAAAATTTATCCTGTTATATTCAGATCCGTGTTTACAGAGAAGGTGCTCAGCTCAAGTATGCCAGTGTGGGGACAACAGCAGAGGTGATCTTTCTAAATTTTCTCATTTCTTTTTTCTTTCTATTGATTGTTAGATGAAGTTACACCTGTCAGATTTCTGTTGTAAAACTTATTTTGCTTTTGTCTCATCTTAAGACCTCCGCGGTTTTGTATTCGAAATTTTCTGCAGTTTTTGTATGGAATTGTGGGATCTGATGTGATTGGTGTTAGCACGAACATCTCTTAAGATATAAATACATTTTAGAACTGGCATCCTCGTTGATCACTTTCTTGCGTAAAATACTGTAGATTTTTATATTATCTGCGCAATGTTTCTGGAGCAATGCCTGAGAACAGGGTCTTGATGCAGACAGTTGGGGAAATGCCTTGGTTGTTGTTTTATATATTTAATTGGTGGGAATAATTTGTATCTTCTAGTTCTCAATATGTAACATACTATTCTCGGTGATAATCGCAGATACGACAGTTCCGTCGACTTGGTGATGGTTCATTCAATGTTATTACTCGTGGGCAACAGCGGTTCCGTTTAATGCGTCGTTGGACTGACATTGAAGGATTTGTATGGACATTCTCTCATATATATACATAGGCATTCCACCTATTTTATTAGTGAAAGAGGGGAATAATGCATCTTTGTTTATTCTGTAAGAAGCTTATATCTAATGAAATCCTTCTTGCAGCCTTGCGGAGAGGTACAAATTGTTGAGGAAGATGTACCCCTGAGGACTCCCAGGGATGCGTTTGGAAAACTGGTACCGTTAAGCAAGTTGCAAGGTCGCTCATCCTTGAGTGCAATGTCGTTATCTACACCTCTTAAAGATATGGACGCTCAGTCAGTAGCATATTCTGAAGAAAGTTTCGAAAGTGCTCTTTCTCCTTCAGAAAAAAGACTTCATTATTCAGTAGTTGACTCAATATTTTATAACTCGGCAAGTAGTGATGATGATCTAGTAGTCAGCACATCAGAGATGCAATCTAGTGGGTCTAACCCATACAGCTCTAGATCCATGGGATGTTTAGCTTCTGACCATGATGAAGAAAAGGAAGATGGGCAATCGTCAATTAGTAAGACTCCTGTTTCACAAGAGATATGTCAGAATTTCCGGGGAAATACTGATCTAAGCCGATTCCGCATGGCCCCAAGAGCATTTTGGCCTTTCTGGCTGTATAGGATGTACGACTCATATTATCTTGCTCAAAGAGCAGCAGGTAAACTTCTTGTTTGTTTTGATCTTTTTCTAGAAGTAGCACACGTAGTTAGAGTCTACTAATGTTAAGATAATATGCAGATCTGTGGAAGCAGATAGTTGGGGTTCCAAACATGGAGGCTTTTGTAAATAAACCAGATATTCTATCATTTTCCATTGCTAGTAAAATCCCTGTGTCTGAGTCAATTAGACAAGAGCTCTTGGAGCTCAATGGAGTCTCCTACAGATTGCAGCGAGAAATTGAATTGCTTGAAAGTTTTGATCGTGTTCGATGTAAACACTGTCAGGTATTTTGTGGGAGCATGGTATATACCATTTATACTTCCTCTTTGTTGAATATTTGGTTTACTGATACATTTGCATATTAATGCAGACTGTCATAGCAAGAAGAAAAGACATGTTGGTTATTTCTAATGAAGGTCCTCTTGGTGCATACGTAAACCCACATGGCTATGTGCACGAGATAATGACCTTTTACAAAGCAAATGACATAGCGCTCACGGGTAGACCTATTAAAAAGGACAGCTGGTTTCCCGGGTAAGAGTTTTTTCATCAATGTTTGTCCTTAAATCACGTTTATATATGAACTAAATGACCTACTTCCTTTATTATACTTACAACTCATTTGGTACCTCAGTCATTTAGAAATAGAGCTCAATCACTATTATTTGTCCTAGGGAGCTTCCTCGTGGAAAATTTGGAAACAAGCTTTAGATCAAAACAAGCTAATTTTTTTAAGCATTAGCATATAAAGCAGCTGGCGCAACTTGTTGCAAGTAGACCCTTTAGATCAATTGTTCATAGGCATAGGCTAACATGTTTAGAGCATTGGTTCTTGTACTTTATTAAGCAGGCCTAATCCGTAATCTTTCATGTCTACCATAACTCTGATTTATGTCTTAAATCCGCAGTTATGCATGGACAATTGCAAACTGTGCGACGTGTGAAACCCAACTGGGTTGGCTTTTCACAGCGACAAACAAGAAGTTGAAGCCATCATCTTTCTGGGCAGTTCGGGGCTCACAGGTCGCAGATGACATGTGCTGAAACGATATTCACACCAGGTCTTCCTCACGGATTCAATTTTCTTTCAATACCAAATCAGTAGTGCCAAAGAATGGTTTCGACCTTAAACTAGCTTGTACCATCCTTAGTTATCATTTATCCTGAATATTACAAGATAGCTTGTGAAAGCTAAAGCTGACTAAGAGTATAGTCTAAAGTAGTAACAATACAGCTCAATCTTCATCAATATACATAACATTATATATGTACTCGCATGCATGATGTGGTGGTGGGTCAATGAGTATGATATTCCAAGGTGTGTTCTTAATATGGGAATATCCGTTCAAGTTTCATTGCTGAGCGTTTTAGTATTGTGAAGAAAGCGTCACTTTTGTGTATGGAACACGTATGCCAATTTTCTGAAGGAAATAAAGGTTGAGGGTGACTTGGCTTACTGTATGGATGAATTAATCTATCAATTGGAATTTTATCTCTTTGATTGTGTACAAGATTTATATTTCTCTTGGATCCAGTTTTGATCCATAGATTTTTGTCATATATCAATAGCAAACTGGTAGTTACATTTATGAATGCATAGAATGTACACTGACGCTGCAATTGCAATTGAGTAAATGATAATTAGTTTATAGTTAAGGAAACTGGTTTCGTTCATAGATCAAGCATCAAGCCTTTCAGGTTTTTTTTTTTGTTTTGGATATCAATAGTTGTATCCGACTGCTTGACATCTATATTTCCTTAATTTACTGATGGTGTGTACTTCACTAAACAACAAAACCAGGGGAATAGAAAAACATGAGTAGGACATCTGAAACAAAAACAGGGCAAAAATCAGAAAATGCAACATAATTTTTTTTCCTTTTCAATACAAGCGAGACTACTTGATGACAGTGAAATTGTTTTGCATGCACTGCAACAAACAAAATTCTTGGATCATCGCTGTACCTTTCATGCTTCAAACAAGTACTAAATTATGAACCATGAAAGAAATAATTACCATTCATCTCAGATACAAAGCAGCATACGGCAGTGATGACGAGATGTCCCCATATTCTGCTGCATTGACCTTATGATTCAGTTAGCAATAGTGAGAACTGCTGCGATAAAGCGAAAAGAAAGGTAAAGATAAATGNAGTCTAAAGTAGTAACAATACAGCTCAATCTTCATCAATATACATAACATTATATATGTACTCGCATGCATGATGTGGTGGTGGGTCAATGAGTATGATATTCCAAGGTGTGTTCTTAATATGGGAATATCCGTTCAAGTTTCATTGCTGAGCGTTTTAGTATTGTGAAGAAAGCGTCACTTTTGTGTATGGAACACGTATGCCAATTTTCTGAAGGAAATAAAGGTTGAGGGTGACTTGGCTTACTGTATGGATGAATTAATCTATCAATTGGAATTTTATCTCTTTGATTGTGTACAAGATTTATATTTCTCTTGGATCCAGTTTTGATCCATAGATTTTTGTCATATATCAATAGCAAACTGGTAGTTACATTTATGAATGCATAGAATGTACACTGACGCTGCAATTGCAATTGAGTAAATGATAATTAGTTTATAGTTAAGGAAACTGGTTTCGTTCATAGATCAAGCATCAAGCCTTTCAGGTTTTTTTTTTTGTTTTGGATATCAATAGTTGTATCCGACTGCTTGACATCTATATTTCCTTAATTTACTGATGGTGTGTACTTCACTAAACAACAAAACCAGGGGAATAGAAAAACATGAGTAGGACATCTGAAACAAAAACAGGGCAAAAATCAGAAAATGCAACATAATTTTTTTTCCTTTTCAATACAAGCGAGACTACTTGATGACAGTGAAATTGTTTTGCATGCACTGCAACAAACAAAATTCTTGGATCATCGCTGTACCTTTCATGCTTCAAACAAGTACTAAATTATGAACCATGAAAGAAATAATTACCATTCATCTCAGATACAAAGCAGCATACGGCAGTGATGACGAGATGTCCCCATATTCTGCTGCATTGACCTTATGATTCAGTTAGCAATAGTGAGAACTGCTGCGATAAAGCGAAAAGAAAGGTAAAGATAAATGACCCCCATACGACATCTTAGAACAGCTGAAGTGTGTGCGGCTGTCTCAGAAAGCTGATCGTTACAATTCCAGAGGAGTAGCCCAACATCACCTCATTTTCAGATGTCGAGAAGATAAAGGTGACGATCACGATAGGTTTAAATCTCTGAACCAAAAGTGTCAAAGACCTCTTTTATCGTTCAAATTCTTGGTTCCTACATTCACTGACAAAATGACAAGACAAAACTCTCAAGACAGGTATAATAAATATCAAAAACATCCATTTCCTTCTTCATTACAGCCACTGCCACATAATATCAACATGATCTTGCAAAAATATAAGACCAGACTACCCTTTTTTATCTAAGAAAGTTAAACTTATTTCCTTAAACAGGTCATCCAAGTTGAAAAAAGGACAATTTTGCAGTTGATACACTACATTACAGCACTAGTGAAGAAGAGTCTGGCGTCCATCGTTCATTCAATCTTCCTAAAAGATTTCCCTAAGCCACAGCATCACTGATCACAACAGATGTTTTTTTCTCACTGAGCGGATGTATGGTAAAAGCTAAATGAGTTGCATCCTAACAGAAATTAGAAGAACTTCATGAGACAGTTCGTCCATAACAAATAGATGCTATGTAAAGATTCTTGCCCCATTTTTCCTGCACAAAAAAGACTACAAGTTACACCCATGATGCCAAATAATAAAGGAGAAGGAAATAAAGAGACCAGCAAACAAACCTTGACATGATTACTAGGAAAAGCTGAGGTTCTAAGAGTCTCCTGTGTCTCATCAGTAAGTTTTCTTCTTGGCACACTAAGAACAAAGGCAGCCTGATCCCAAGTTGCAGCAACTGATGTAATTCGGTAGCCATTTTCCCACCGACGATGTATACCTTCGCTAGGGTATAGAAAATCTAGTTCCACAACCTGCATCACAGAAAAATCCTCATATTATCATGATGCAATTCAAACTGATGCATGCTGCAAGACCCAAAAGAAGATAAATTAACTTCATAAGACCTGGTCAGAAAAATAAGCTCCACGAGACATTACAATCCCCCATTTGCTTCCAGCAGTTGCCATAGATGTAACATAAAATCCTTCTCTCCACTTTTTATTTATCCACTTGAAGGGAAAAGAATCGCTGACTTTGTAGGATTGCTGTAAATACTGAGTCCCTGAATACAAAATATGAATGTTGTGAAACATAGATAAAACGGTAACAACTGTTACACAAGCAATCAAAAGGAATAAACCAACATTACCCTTCGACATAACAACAAATGAGCTCCCGTTACTTGCTCCTGCTACTGCTGTAATGTAGTAATTCTTTTCCCACTGTTCCATAATCCATTCCTAGAAGATATGGACCAAATGACAACACAAACAAGTTGAAGAACATCATAAATGGAAGTGACAGCAGTTATGCAGACATGAGAAATTTGGAAAGATTGCCCAAGAATATTGAATGAAGCTACCTTGTGGAGAAAGCTCGGTGATAGCTGGTAAGCTTGATCCGTAAAGCCAGTTCCTGCATCCATGATCAAGGCCCAGAGATTTGCGCAAGAAGCTACACTGCTGATAAATAAACCATCCTCATTTCCCTTTTCAATGTGTTGTGCAAGCCTTTCATCAGCGACATTATAATGATATCTGCACAAAGATAAAAAGACATGTTAGCAGCATGTTTATATACGTACGTACCAAGAACTCTCAAATAAGACACAAGATGGCACCGTTGTTTCATAGGTCTGTGTGCACTGTAAATGCTGATCCATTGTGTTGCTGGCATTCCCAATCTGACCTTCTTTGTTGGTTGTTCGTCCTCCTCGTCCATTGTCAGCCTCCCCCTCTTTTGACCCACTTGATATATGAGCTTCACATCAGACAAACACGAAAAAGCTTAAGGCATTCTAGACAAAACCTCAATAGCATAGCCACAGTAACATGTCATAAAAAAGATCACCAAATCACCTTCTGTGCACCTTCAGTATTTATTGGCCTAATGTCTGGGTTTGGGCCAACTACTCCATCAAAAAGGGAGATATATTTTGCATAGTCAGGCTCCTCATCAAACTTCAAATTGACAACATGCTCAACAAATTGACGAAATGGTAGGGGGCAGAAGCAGCAAAGAGTTTCTGGGGAAGTAGACATCTTCTTCTTGCAAACAAGGAAACCTTTGTTCTCTCCCTAAAAAAAAAGTTCATGATTGGCAAGGAAAATGCCAAAAAAATCGAATAATTTAACTTTTAGATCCCCCAACCTGGTAGCCTTGCCATGGAAGCCGGCCTCGGAGAAGGAAAACAAGAGTGTAAGCAAGAGATTCCAGGTCATCCCGCCGACTACAAGTTCTGCCAAGATGAGCATGTACACTAGCATAACGTACTGTTCCTCTGAGAACGCAAAATGCAAAACATTAATAAGTAACAAAATGATAAAAATCAATCTCACAAGCTTTATGACTAGCTGAATCAACTTACCTAAAAACATCAGGACGCTGGTCATATTCGACATGTAGTCCAGTTGCATTATCACGCCATTTGGTTGCTGCAAGACCAACAACTTGGATAAGCAGCACAAAGAGCAAAGTATGCTTCCTCCTACTACAAAATACAGTACATACCTAAGCCGAGGTCGACAAGAAAAAGTTTTTTCTCTTCAGGAGTCCCGGGAGGCCCAAGCAGAAAATTCTCTGGTTTTACATCACCATGCACATATCTGCCAGAGACAGGAGAATATAAGAAAACTAAAGTTATTTAAAGCAATAGAGTTGCAGTAGGCAGTACCGTCAGCAAGAATATAAGAAAATTACCCTTTCGAATGCATCTTTTCTAATATGGATATTGCCTCAATCGCTATACATGCAACCATCTCTGTTGACATCCTACATCATATAAAACAAACAAAGCATATGGTGAGTACGAATATAAACTGGCTCATCTCCGAAACATATCTGTTCACCAGTGGTTTATATAACAAAATCTTCAGATGCTACAAAATAACGTAAAGGTTTCTCAGGTTGGATGCTCACGCTTGAGTGGTACTATTCCAAACATCCCATAAGCTAGGCCCAAGAATATCCATAACCTGTATGAACGATTAAACACTATAATGAGTCATACTGCAAGTAGCTACGAACAGAAAGTGTTTTTGTTAAAATCTAGCTAATGTCAACATACCATCACATAAAAATCACCTTGCCGACCTTTAAAATGCACTCGCGGCACACCATGACTGCCACCAAGTGCACTGGACAAACAGAGGATAAATCATACATTAGTTATCTCATCCTTGTATAAACCAAATATATGGAAAAACAGAAGAAGATTCCTAGAGCCAAACACAAGAAACCATAGCGCTCACTTGTAAACTTGCCACTCATACGGTGGTCCGTAGTTGCATCCTTTGCTGCTTCTATGCTCAAATTTCAAAGCAACCTGCAAAAGTGGACACATCAAAACTAAATATAGCTCAAACGAAATAAAAAGAAAGCAAGTAAATCTGCAAACAAATATAGCATACCTCTATAGCTCCCGGCCCATATCTAGCATTAGGAGTGGCTGTGCCCATCTTTCGACCAACATAAACTTGTCCAAAACCTCCTTTGCCTAGTTTTCTATCTAACTTGTACATGGGTGAACCACCAACCTGAACCTGTAGAATCAAGGAGTCAATACTCAAATCATCTTAAATCATAAAAAATTCAGTAACTTTTGCAAAAAATCAGAAACGCCCAAGTTTGATAGATTTCTCCTAATCAAGAACAACACCACAAACAATGCAAGAGACAATAGTCCAACCTCGTAAGAGCTAAATTGCGTAGAAATAACAAAATCCAAACAAATAAAGGTGACACCTTTTCAGGAAGTGGAGGAGTGTTTCCTTCATCATCAGGCACTGGTGCTGCTTGGCCGCCACTGTCGTGTTCATCCATCTTCTTATCTTCTCTCGAAACCCTAATCTGTTCTTCCTCCTTTACTGCAGTATTATTCACCAAAGGCGTCGTCTTCTCTGCTACTACAATCGCCTCCTCCTTGGCCACCAGTTTCTTCAGCCGCCTCGGATTTCTCCTAACTGGTGATTGTGTCAAAGCAATTGGGTTCTGGTTCGGGTTCTTATTATTAGCCCGATCTCTGCGTGCGTTGCGACGCAGCTCAGGCATCGTACGCTTGGTGGTGGTCGACGTCCATGGAACGATCCAACTCACTGAGAAAGAAAGAGTCTTCCAGAACCATCCGAGGGTTAGGGTAATCTGAAGCGAAGATAACGAAACTGTGAGCTGCTAATGGGTTTGAGAGAGATTTGGGGATTTTTGTTTTTTTTTTTTTTGGGGGACTTGGCAATCGAATCTAAGAGGGACTCTGATCTTTTTTTTTTTTTACCTTCTTCTAGTGTTTTCTTTCTTTACTTTTTTTTTTCTTTGGTTTCTAATTAGGTTTTTGTGGTTTTTTTTTTTCTTTTGTCTTTCATCTACACTATAGACATAATTAATTTGTATATATATCAAATCTGCTATACGTAATTTAACCACATATGAGTGAATTGAAAGGGTTTTGTTGGAATGTTTCTCTTTCTAAATGTTTTCAAAATGCCGACCGGAATGTTTTTTTCTTTTTTTTCTTATGCCACATATTTGAGATTTCTGCTAACAGTTTTATTGATTGAATATGGAAAAGGGTAGGTTTCATTACAAGGTTAACATGATTTCTTCTTGGTTATGGAGAAAAGACCATTTCATTTTGACTGATAAACGATCACAACAAAATGTTTGGTTTCAAGTGTTCGCCTCGACTTCCACACTATGATGAATCATCATGATAATTTTTTGGTGAACTCATCCAATGGAATGTTGAATCAACTTTGATTAGTGTTTGAAAATGATATGTTCAATATGTGTCTCATACAAGTTATATATTTTTGTTTCTCACTGTGATTCGACTTATCCATGATGCAGTTCTCTTCTATGATGGCAGAAATGTACGTAGACGGAGTTAAGCCTGCTTGAAGACTCTGAAATTTAGTTGTGAAATACTTCAATGATGAATTGCAGAGCCAGTAGAAAGAAATTTGTTACATTTGGTGAGATATGAACTACTTTTTAAGAAGAATAGTTCAAACTTTTTTCAAAAATTGCATGTGAAAGAACTAAAGAATTGGATCGTAATATTTTTATTTAGGGATATAGAAGTCAACCATTCTTAAGGATATCTCGGACTAACCTACGAATTTTTCACATATCTTCTTGCTCGGCTGCCCATAATGTTTTAGTGAAATTTATCCATCTATAAACTACAATATCGAAGAAGATCAGAGTTCCATTGGCTCCTCCTCATTGCATGATAAGGTTCCTTTTTGATTGCTCCAGGGTGGATTGGCTTCTTAAATAGCCGTACAAGTTAGGTTCTCTAGTATGCGGGTTTAGGTGGTCATTTTTGGTTAAACCATTATATGGCTAATGTGAAGTGTCGATCCAATTTCTTAGTGGACCACAACTGAGGATAATGGGCCGAGCACTAAAGAAGACAGGCCCACGAAGGATTCGAAAGTTGGCAACGGTAAACTCTGGTCAGCACAGTCTTTGTCGCGTTCTGCAGTGTACGGTTCTTGTCATTACTGACAAAGGGATAAGGTTTTTTTCGATTCACCTAGGTTAATGTGAGCTGTCAGAGGTATCTCCATCAAGAGTATAAAAGGGGATGAGCTGCGAGAAGCAGCCAATATAACAAGAATTAGAACGTGAGTAGCAAGCAGGTTAGATCTAGAGAGTGGCTTGAGAGTAAGAGTAGACTTATCTTTTTTCTTGGTTGTATAGCCTCTCTAGGGTGTTAAATTTCTCCTGGTCTCTTGTACTCAGATTATAAACGTTCTATGAGACCTTGTGAGCTGGTCTGTTAGCTCACCAAGACGTACCTTAGCCGGTGTTTGGCTTTGGGAGCTTGTAATCCGCGTGTCGTCTCTCTCTCTGCTTCTCTTTCTTCTTCTGCAAACAAACAATCACAAAACAGAGCATCGTTAGTAAAGAAGTCAAAACACCTAACAGCTAAGTTATGTGCATCAATGTTAGGTGTTAAATTGTGATTAGTCTAATCTTAATAACTGAAATTTATTCCGAAACCGTGATATTTTAAAAATGTTACATAATTACTTTGAAAACTTTTTTTTGCTATATTATTATATTTTTGATATTAAAAATGTCTATAAAAACCATAAAGTGAAATATTTTCTATTACTATTATTTTAGATTGATTTATAATTTCAGTCAATTAAAAGGCCTTTAGAATAAATGATTGTTTAAGTAGTAAATCACAAAATATTTCAACATTACCTTTTTAATTTATTTACTAGTAAATTTGCATGTATTCTATATTCAGCCAACTTTTTAAAAACTGCCAAAAACCATTAACACTTACAAATAAAAATAAAAATAAAAACTTTTAAAAGACCACCATAACAGTACATGTTTCGCTGTTACCACGGCCTATCTTTCATTTTCCCAAGAGGTTTATAATAATAAAACACATCTATATCAAGAACAACGACAACAAAAAAGCGTTCATATTCTCATTGTATTTGTTGGAAACACGCAACCTTTAAGGCTTTAAGTGTTTATTAAGCTAATTAAATCCCATTCAAATTAATTGTTAATACATATTTCCACTTAGGAGATTCTTACATATATTGTCATAAAAGTAACATTATACTTTCTTATATTCATATATCAAGATCTTCTTTCTTTGACATGGAAGAAGCTTCAAGGGAAGAGAAGTGGCAAGCCAAAGTGTCAGCTATCCTCACAAAGACAAAGCCAGACCAAATCTGGCCTCTCTTCACCGATTTCTTCAATCTCAACAAGTGGCTTCCGACGCTAGGCACGTGTCACGGCGTCCACGGTAACAACGGTGAACTCGGCTGCATCAGATTCTGCTCCGGCTCTTCCATAGGATCCAACGGCGTAACATCCGCCGTGGGATGGTCGAAAGAGAAGCTGGTGGCCATTGATCCTGTGGAGCGTGTGATGAGATATGAGATAGTGGAGAGTAACATTGGATTCGAGTCTTACGTCTCCACGGTGAAGATATCTCCATGTGGCGAAGTTGAAGACATTGATGGTTGTGTGATTGAGTGGAGTTTCACCGTTGATCCCGTGAGAGGATTGTCTCTAGATAATTTGGTGAAGAAATACGAGAAAGCACTTGGGGTAATCGCCAAGAACATGGAAGAGGCTTTGACAAGAGGAGAGTCTTCTTTCAAAAGTTGTTGATAAGTTAATAGCAAATATGCTTTTAACAAAACCTATTTTAAGATTGTGGTGAATTTGTAAGATGGCCATATTTGGAGCTTAAATAAAAAACGTGGCACAAAAGTAAAACAAAGTGTAGCAATTTATCTGTTCCGTGTAGTTTAAGCTAGTTAGACAATACTGTCTTTCTATCACACAACTTCACAATATTTTGTTTTTTAGTCAACACACAACTTCACCTTCTCGCTTTCATTTCATTCTATGGGTCTACTGGTAACATATGAAATGTGGAAAAAGCAACCTAAACAAAAAAAATTGGGCCGATGGAAAAAAATATATTGGGCCGATGGAAGAAAATATATATATTAGGCCACAATTATTAAAAAAAATATTGGGCCATAATTCTCTTGGTGGGATGTGAAGCAACCACCATTAGATATGCTCCTTCCAATATATATGGAAAAAATGTCAATAAAAATCTTCAATTGTCGAAAAATGCAAAACAAAATACTAACTTTGCACTCTGATTAAATAATGTGCTAATGTTTATTGACTTTTTATTCTTATTGCATAAAGTATAATGTCACGTACATTTTTAATTAATAAGAATTAATAAATTAGATGTTGATACAACTAAACAATACAATAAATCCGCCATGATTAGTAAGACTGTTATTTGTGGCGGTACAGACTTTGACTGTAAAAATTTGGCTGTAAATACTTTAACTATTAAAATCTGATTGTTAGAAATTTTTTTTTTAATGCTGTGACTGTAATTTTATTAATAACAAAATTGTAAGAAAATACAAAGATGATGATAAAAATAACAAATTTGTGAAAGAAGTGGATGTCAAAAGAAAGAGAAAAAAATGCTGATAATTAATCTATAAAAAATAGTTTGTGTAAAAAATATATATAAATTTATATATAATTTTAATTATGATGGACGAAGAAAAAAAAAGTTTTTAAAATTGTTGGTTTTACATCGCATTTTGAAACTTAAAAAAAAAAAAAAAAAAAAAAGTCATTAAAAATTTTGATTGATAAATAAAATGCTTTTAAAACTTTTTAAAGATTTTAAAATCTTAAAAGTCTTTCACCAATGGAGACCTAATACTCGATAAATTAATAAATATAATAAAATATAGTAAATGTTCTATAAACTAATAAGCACAATAAATTTTGTTGGTCCTAAATTAGGACAGTATAATAATTGATAAAAATCGATAACATAATATATGCTTTCATAGAAAAAATTAACTACTTGTCTTATACACTTGGCAAATTAACTAAACAAACAAAAAATTCTAAACGAACAAGTCATTATCTTGGTGGACCATTCAAGGCCGACATGAGTAGATACCAATACTGTTCAAAAGCAAAGCTTTAGACAACAAAATTATTAAAATGAAAACAAAAGAAGCAACACAACATTAGTTGCGAAGTCACTTGATACTCTTTCCCTCTAATCAATATCGGAAACTTAGATTTAATCTCTCACTCACTAATTTAATTTGATAAAGTGATTAGTAGTGACTACTTTGGACCACTAGTTAAGAACACAATTAGACCTACAATCAATGTGTAAAGGAGAGATAGACAACTCTTCCAAAGGAAACGGGTCGGCTCTACGTCACTCGTGTCTCATCATTAGTCATAACAAGAATCTTTGTGTCTTGTTTTTATCGGTGTTCGAACGATTAGTTCGAAGTATCATCATATGCAAATGGTTCTTAGGGTTCTAGATATTAAGCCAACAGTGTTACGTAGCTGCCGTTGGAGCATTAACCGCTATGGTAATGTGGTTGCCTTGCATTGTATATCTCATTTACAACTTTTATATCAATGTTTAATTTATTTTCTCAAAATTTGTGGTGGAAGTGGAATTTATTCTCCTACTGAGCATTGTTGCCCATTCACCTTGCTATGAAGCTGCCAACTCATTTACTCTGTCAACGACAACTACTCGTATGACACTGACAAACCAATCACTTCAAGGTGCCTACACACTGATGACAAGCTCATGAATATGATGCAACAACTTATCTTGAGTCAAGACAAGACCGAAAAACTTCTCAATGCCAAATTTGATAAGATGAGAATCGATTTGGAAGCTAAGTTCGCAGCGAGAACGTCAAACTCTTAAAGGAACGAAATTGATGACATCAACAATCAAGTTTTGAACTATAAGAAGCATATAGAAGATTATAGATCAAAGATTATCAACATGGAATACACCACTGATACTATGGAAAGTCACCTAGAATGGAAATTAGAAGTTTTACAACAAGGATTCACCAATTCGGACAATTACACCAAGTGGAGTGATGATCAAGATTATCAAGCTTATGAAGATGAAGAAGGATGTGGAGCCCACAATAGTCTCCAACTGATCCAACCAATCCCAAAGAATATGGACTAGAGAAAAAGACTATCCAAACGTTGAAAAAGAAGCTTATTTCGAAGAAAAAGCTAATGAGAACCGACTTGAAGATTTTGCAAGAGAGAATACCGAGTTTGATCCTATCTACTCAAAATGATGGCGAAGAAAACCTCAAAAAAGTCTATTGTTGTATGACAACTCTGATCCCTTACAAAGAAATTCCCAAAAACAACAACTTTCTACTTTCCACAATTTCTACAATTTTGTAATGACAATGGCAATGGTACTTTCATAGAAAAAATACATGCTTATGTTATCCCGTATATATGTAGATCAGTTATTAATATCTTCTCTATATGATATTATATAATTATTTGATATGGGATATATGTACCTTAATTTGGATATTCTTAGGAAGTCGGAATTATTTCATTAACTTAAGGAACAAAACAAGAAGAAGAGAACAAGCGTGGGATGAGAGAAAGTGGGCGTGTGGGGGAATTGCAAAACCCTAGAAAATGGAATTAAGCGAAGCATGCCCTTCCGCGACAATGACCATTCTCTGTATATATTCTTTCCACTATAAATTATTCTTTTTGTTTGATGGGTCCAATCCTTTTCAATTTTAGTTCTCGAGGTGCGTTTCGGTGGTACAAATCCATTCCAAGATTATACAAGTTTTTTTTTGTTAAAGAATATTATACAAGTTCGATACGGATATATAACAACTTAAAATGCATATGGGTTAGATCCATGTGCCACATAACATTTGGAATTAATTTAAAAAAAAAAACATTTGGAATTAATTGCTCGAGTATATGAGTGGACACAAAGATAAAAAGTAAAATAGGGTATGTTATGCATGAACTATGAAAGAAATAGAGCACCAAGGAGAGGCTTTTAATTACTGGGTGAGCGGACAAAAGGCAACGTTTCACGTAGAAAAGCCCAAGGGTGGTATATCTTATCATTGTGCAGACTTAACCTTTTTCACTCGAGCTTATGTTTCTTTAAGATGAGATGGCGTCGTGGGGTAAGTTCAACAATTGCGTACCTCAAGTTCATTGTTCGTTTTTGTAATGATTTTTTTTTTCCTTTATGATTCTGTTTGGAGCTTGATCGTGAATGAATGAGCTTGGGAAAAGGCGTATCAAACATGATATTGTACAATCATCTGAAGATATATAATATATCTTTTTAAGGAAATATATGATGTCAGTAATAATGAAATATGCAACTAGTTGCAGTTTGCAGTTCATATCCATGTCAACATACCAGCTGCACCACGACAACTATATCACAACGTTAGGTAACCAGATTTGTGATGAAATAAATTGCTTATATTCACGAAAACATTGTAGTCTTACTATATATACATACTCGTATGTTATCACAGTTTTATTAGTATACTTGTAACTTTTTTATATATGATATTATATATAGAAGATCTCAATTTAAGTAGGCATGATTAAGTACAAAAACGATAATGATTAAGTGTGGAGTGGGAAAATGCTTTTCAACGTTCACATAAGATGTTTTAGTCAGAAGAAAAAGTGTTTTTATTTTCTTCAGTCAAAAGAACATTTTGATAGTAAGCCGACAAAAATCTCAGAGGCTTTTTGACGACATCAATCCCATCCTCATCTGTCCGTGTTCAAACGTCCGACTCGAAAAGTGAATGAAGAAAACAAAAGTAACAGTGATGTTTCTCTCATTTACTCGCATTAGATTTATGATAACATTCATGCATGTTCTCATTATCTTACCCGAAGCTAAGAAGTTTTTTCTAGCTAATATATATGTCCAATTTAAAGATAATTGTGAAATAATGTGCGTGTGTTACATTTAATCATTATTAGATTTAACTAAGAAATAATAATAATCATTATTAGATTTAACTAAGAAAATATTGACTTGAGAAATTGAAAAAAAAAAAAGGGTTAAATTCAGAACAACGTAAACAGTATTCATACTTTGCGAGGGCACAAAGAAAAATCTTGTTCTAGATCATCATCTAAAATGTATTTTGTTTAAGTAAATCTTTAATAATTAGTGTTCTTTATATTTGTTAATGAACAATATTAATATTAAAAATAGCCATAATTTAAGGTGCCAATGTGCTTGCCACCTTTTTTTGTTTCTTTCTATTTTAAAATTTGAACTTTGGTAATATTCCCCTTTTTGTAGCCCATCCTAGCACTTTTTTTATCCCTTTTCCATCTAGTACAAAGAATGATGCACACTGCCTTTCTTATGAAACTCTCTTACAATTTATTTATATGAAGGAAAAAAATGAGAAAATATAAAAGAAAATAAGACTATTCTAATATTTCTAATCGAAGGTCATCATTGATCCCCTCTTTTAGATATATAAATATATATATATTTTCTTCTGTTTTACAGCTAAGGTTCAATGCAAATCACAATCCTTAAGAGAAACACTCACATCACATGAGCATATATATACATATGCAATAACCTCATGTTTATAATAGACCAAAGCCAAAGAACAAAAGCAAAAATGTCTACTTCTCATCATCATCATCATCAACCTCCATATCTCATCACCACATTATTCTTCTTGTTTCTGAACTTCTCCTGCCTTAACGCAAATGAACTTGAGCTTCTATTATCATTCAAATCTTCAATTCAAGACCCTCTAAGGCACCTATCTTCTTGGTCTAACTCTTCAACTAATGATGTGTGTCTTTGGAACGGCATCGTTTGCAACAACTTCTCTCGTGTTGTCTCTCTCGATCTCTCCACCAAGAACATCTCCGGCCAAATCCTTAACTCCACAACTTTCCGGCTACCTTTTCTTCGAAGTATCAACCTCTCAAACAACAACTTGTCCGGTCCAATCCCTCATGACATCTTTACCACTTCGTCTCCTTCTCTTCGTTACCTCAACCTAAGCAACAACAACTTCTCTGGCTCCATCCCTCGAGGCTTTCTTCCAAACCTCTACACGTTAGATCTTTCCAACAACATGCTCACTGGTGAGATCCATGAAGACATCGGTTATTTCTCGAATCTTAGAGTCCTTGATCTCGGCGGAAACGTCTTAACGGGCCATGTACCGACCTATCTTGGGAACCTCTCGAGATTAGAGTTCTTAACATTGGCTTCAAACCAGTTAACCGGAGGCATACCGGCAGAGTTAGGGAAGATGAACAACTTGAAATGGATATACTTGGGATACAACAATCTCTCCGGTGCAATCCCTTACCAAATCGGTGGCTTATCCTCTCTCAACCACCTTGATCTCGTCTACAACAATCTCTCTGGACCGATACCTCCTTCACTAGGAGACTTGAAGAAGCTTCAGTACATGTTTCTCTACCAAAACAAGCTCTCCGGTCAGATCCCACTGTCTATCTTCTCCCTCAAAAACCTCATCTCTCTAGACTTTAGCGATAACTTGCTCTCCGGAGAGATCCCTGAGCTTGTTGGCCAGATGAAAAGCTTGGAGATTCTCCATCTCTTCTCTAATAACTTAACCGGAACAATTCCAGACGGTGTAACTTCTTTGCCACGTCTAAAAGTTCTTCAGCTTTGGTCCAACAACTTTTCTGGCGGGATTCCAGCGAATCTTGGGAAACACAGCAACCTCACTGTTCTTGATCTTTCTACCAACAATCTCACCGGAAAACTCCCTGACACCCTCTGTGAATCTGGCCATCTCACCAAGCTCATCCTCTTTTCCAACTCTCTAGACGGCCAAATTCCACCAAGTTTAGGCACGTGCCCCATCTTAGAACGCGTGAGGCTTCAAAACAATGGCTTCTCAGGCGAGTTACCTCGAGGTTTCACCAAGTTACAACTTGTTAACTTCTTGGACTTATCAAACAACAACCTCCAAGGTAAGATCAGCACATGGGACATGCCCCAACTTGAGATGTTAAACCTCAGCAGGAACAACTTCTCCGGTGATTTACCTGATCTTTCTAGAAGCAAAAGACTCAAGAAGCTCGATTTATCAAGGAACAAGATCTCTGGAAGGGTTCCACTACGACTCATGAAGTTCCCTCAACTTATGGATATGGATTTAAGTGAGAACGAGATCACTGGAATGATCCCAAGCGACTTGTCCTCTTGCAAGAATCTAGTGAATCTTGATTTGAGCCACAACAATCTTACCGGAGAGATCCCTTCTAGCTTCTCAGAATTCCCAGTCCTAAGCGATCTTGATCTGTCTTGCAACCGATTATCTGGCGAGATTCCGAAGAATCTAGGGAACATCGAGTCTCTTGTTCAAGTCAACATCTCTCATAATCTTCTTCAGGGAAGCTTACCTTCAACCGGAGCTTTTCTTGCCATAAACGCAACAGCGGTCGCGGGTAATAGCGATCTCTGCAGCGAAAACACCGCTAGCGGATTACGTCCTTGCAAGATTGTAAGAAAGAGAAGCACAAAGAGTTGGTGGTTTGTCGTCACTTCAACTTTTGTAGCTTTCTTGGCCGTTCTTGTCTCCGGTTTCTTTATCGTTCTCGTCTTTCAAAGGAAACACAACGTTTTGGAGGTCAAGAAAGTGGAACAAGAAGACGGTACAAAGTGGGAGATTCAAATCTTCGATTCAAGATTCATGAAGTCGCATACAGTGAAGGCGATTCTATCATCTCTCAAGGACGAAAACGTTTTCGCGGATGAAAACGGCATGCAGTTCGTTGTTAAGGAGGTCAAGAAGTTTGATTCTCTTCCCGAGATAACGGAAATGAAGAAAATTTCTGAGCACAAAAACATACTTAAGTTAGTTGCTACGTGCCGGTCGGAAAAAGTGGCCTACTTGATACACGAAAACGTCCAAGGGGAACGACTGAGCCAGATTTTGAATGGTTTGAGTTGGGAAAGACGAAGGAATATTATGATAAGTATCGCAGAAGCTCTTCGGTTTTTACATTGCCGGTGTTCTACGCCGGTTGCTACCGGTAATCTATCGCCGGATAATATTGTCATCGACGTCAAGTATGAACCAAGGCTTTGTCTCGGTCTTCCGGGCCTACTTTGCATGGATGCTGCTTACATGGCCCCAGGTACACTTACATTTTTTTCCTTTGTTAAACATAGTATGGATTTTAAAAACTGATTCTTGTTTTCATTTTACATGAAAAAGGGATTTTATCTATATTTTCATTTTTTTTTTTTTTTGTAATTTCTATTTTCCTCTGATCAAAGTTTTTATTTTTCGATTTTGTATCGTAGAAACGAGGGAGCACAAGGAAATGACAAGTAAAAGTGAAATCTATGGTTTTGGAATCCTCCTCCTTCATCTCCTCACCGGTAAAAGTTTTTCCGGTGATGAGGACATAGAATCTAAAGTAAATGGAAGTTTGGTTAACTGGGCTAGATATTCATACTTGAATAGCAATACTGAGACGTGGATCGACTCATCTATCGACACAACGGTACATCAGCGCGACATTGTCCATGTCATGAGCTTAGCTTTGAACTGTACGGCCATTGATCCACAAGAGAGGCCCTGCATCAAGAAAGTTTTACAAGCATTAGAGTCTACCTCATCGTCAAGTTCTTTTTGCATTTCATATTTTCCAAAGATACGGTTGTTGGCCTGACAATTTTCGTTTCGTGATCTATTAAGTAATTTTGGTAGGGTTTTTTTTCTTCTTCTTCTTTGTCAGGTTTAATAACCCAAATAGATCGTCTATCAAGATGGTTTTGTTTATGTTATCTTGATTGTTTACTGATGGAATGTAAACGAGTATATATAATTTAAGTTGAATTAAGAATGGTCTAAAAATCTTTTATGTGAACAAGAAAAAAAGCATGGACTGATCGGACTGACGAATTTGNATTAACTTTAGAAATATAATATATTATTAAATATCATAGAGTTTTAGTGGAAGCCAATCTATAGTTACTATATATACACAAAATTTATATATTAAAATTTTGTGTAACAAAATTGGGTTCGACTTCTGATCGATGAATTTCACATCGCGCGGTTCGGTTTTCAAGTCCACCACTATGTAATCCCAAAATAGTATGGATTTTTAAAAAATGATTGTTGTTTTCATTTGACATGAAAAAGGGATTTTATCTATATTTTCATTTTTTTTTATATTTGTAATTTCTCTTTTCCTCTGATCAAAGTTTTTATTTTTCGATTTTGTATCGTAGAAACGAGGGAGCACAAGGAAATGACAAGTAAAAGTGAAATCTATGGTTTTGGAATCCTCCTCCTTCATCTCCTCACCGGTAAAAGTTTTTCCGGTGATGAGGACATAGAATCTAAAGTAAATGGAAGTTTGGTTAACTGGGCTAGATATTCATACTTGAATAGCAATACTGAGACGTGGATCGACTCATCTATCGACACAACGGTACATCAGCGCGACATTGTCCATGTCATGAGCTTAGCTTTGAACTGTACGGCCATTGATCCACAAGAGAGGCCCTGCATCAAGAAAGTTTTACAAGCATTAGAGTCTACCTCATCGTCAACTTCTTTTTGCATTTCATATTTTCCAAAGATAAGGTTGTCGGCCTGACAATTTTGGCTTCGTGATCTATTAAGTAATTTTGGTAGGGTTTTTTTTTCTTCTTCTTAGTCTCATATTTTCTTTGTCAGGTTTAATAACCTAAATAGATTGTCTATCAAGATGGTTTTATGTTATCTTGATTGTTTACTGATGGAATGTAAACGAGTATATATAATTTAAGTTGAAGTAAGAATGGTCTGAATATCTTTTATGTGAACAAGGAAAAAAGCATGGACTGATCGGACTGACGAATTTGTTCTAAAATGTTTAACAATTACGCATTGTAGTATCTCAATTCATTTTGACATGTGACAATAAATTACATGTTAGGTCACTCAAATCAGACTTTGATGTTACAAGTTTACTACAAGGACATGTACCGTCCAATTATTTTCTGAGGAAACACCATCCGGTTTGTCTGGGGTTAGATAAAACCTTCTTTTTTTGCCTTTACAACCTTATATTTGGGTAGACCAATTCACTACCAAAACAAAACACAAGCAAAACAACAAAAATTCTAACGCAAACGATTCTATCAGAAAATTCAACAGATATTCAACTGATTAATGAAGGGAAAATTTCAATATAATCAATACAAAATACGTTGAAAATATTAATAATTTTATTAGTGTAATCCGTTAATCTGATTAAGCTAACGAAGCAAATCAAACTCCAAATAGTGGTAATTCCCAAATGTTTCATTAGTAAATTAATCATGGCAGTAAATGATGTTTAAATTTGTACTTTATTATGTTTATTGGAGTAAAAACCTTTCTAAAAATCTTAGACTTAGTCGAAGGTGCGCATAGTGGATTGTAGTTCTAAATTTCTAACAAGACCATATATGATTTTTACTATTTAGTGTGGAAAAATCGAACAAAATTAGATTTATGGAAACGAGACTTTTTTTTATAAAGTGAAAATTAGACTTGCGTGACGTGTTCATACCATAATGGATCCATTACACTTTGTGTTAAAGAATAAGTTACAATAGCACTACTGTCCTCGTCATCTTTATGAACCAACTATGACATAATGATAAAATAATTACAAGTGATAATTAAATGAGATGATTGAGTGGATAACTTTAATAAAATTGTACTTAAAAACATGAAATTTCGACAATGTGGTCAAAAGATATTAAGGAACAAAACGAATAGCCAATACGAAAAGGACCCAACACTTGCACCCACTGTGGTTTTTGAAATTAGTTATCATTGTTCCATGGTTTCTCTTCTT
>NC_025693.1:34510879-34522477 GCF_000633955.1 Camelina sativa
AAACGAATAGCCAATACGAAAAGGACCCAACACTTGCACCCACTGTGGTTTTTGAAATTAGTTATCATTGTTCCATGGTTTCTCTTCTTAATTTTTTCTACTTTCTACAATTCTTTTATGTTTTGTATGTGCATGTTTGTCTATATGTATAAATTATTTTTGCTTGCAATGATGAGAATGAGAAGATCGAAAAACCTTTTCTTTTCTCTTTTTCTTCAAAGCAGAGATTTGTTCATATCCATTTGTAATTATGTTTCCATGTATTAGAAAACTAATAAGGACCAAGGTAAAGAGTTTTCGTAATCAAATTAATAACACTAGTTAACTACGGTCTATATAATTAAAAAAACGTTTATATATTCGAAAAAATAAAAAGACATTGAGTTTTTTTTTCTTTATAATTTCAAAAATATATACTAATCTTAGAATTATACTCAAAATCTTAACAAATTTTTCTCTAGTTCAATATTTGAACTAAGCCACATAGAAGAACCGAAATCTAAAATAGCATGGTAAATAGGAACAAAAGACGCCTTTAATGCAAGTAGAGCTAATTAGCTTGTCTTCCTTGAAACCCATATGAAGATTTGAGGTGTCGACGTAGTGAGGTCAAAATATCCATCTTGAAGCTACTCAACCTCGGCCACAAATCAGAAGCACCCAATGCCTGCACAAAAATTTGAGATCTCAGTCTTAAAGATAACATCTTGGTTATCAAAACATTAACCAAATATAAATATTATAGTCATATTTTAAAAATATTTACACACTTGCGACTTGCCAGCATGTAAAAAAATGCAATATATAAATGCATCGTTATAGATCTTTTTTATTGGATTAATCTTACTCTTTTAAACAAATTGTTTAAGAAAACAATGCATGTAAAAAAAAAAAGAAAAAAAAAATCATGTTTCTGGTGAACAAATTCAGATAGAAGATGAATTGCTACGAAATCACTATAATTAGACCCCTTTTACACCACGGATCGACAACATAAATCAGCCTTTCTCATAAAGTTTATACTCATCATGCTTGTTGGGTTTCATTTGCTTTTTGTTTTGTCAAAGATGTTGTTTGCTTTGAGATTAAATCCATTGTGTAAATCATGAATAAGTGTAGAGAGGGACGTAACAACTAAGTGGAGCATGTTCTAATGTCAAAAGCCTCGAAGATACCACCAATGATACTCGTTTCTTGGAGACCATGCAAAAAGCCCTTTGGACCTTACTTCCTTTCCGGTCAAAAAAGTTCCTTTTTATTTCCCTTTTCTCAATAGCTTGGTCCATTTCAAAATTACACTAATCATGGCTTTTTCATTTATATCAGATTCAATAGATATGAACAAACCATCCTTTTCATTTTTTTACTTTACTCGGCAATGACAATGAATGAATGAATGAATGTACTCTAACATAATTTGTTTTTCTTTGTATAACTTTTTTTTTTTTTCGGCAATCTGATTTCATTGATATACCACAAAGATAGATTACAGAAGCTGGCAAAGATATCAATCTTTCCAGGGAAATAAGCCGGCGAGTACAAACATTACACTCCCGGAGGCTAAGACCAAAAGAGATGAAATTAAGGGGAAAAAACCCAAGCATGTGAAATACACTACATCCAATCGATTACTTCCCGGATCAAGATCTAGAACTCTAGAAAAAAACAAACAAAACCTACACCTTTGATAAATTAAAACAAATCTGAGACAAAGAAAACCACACAAGCGGATAAGAGTACAAGATTCTCCTTTACCACAAATTAAACCCGAATGGAGATGCCATGCGTCCCTCTTTATAATGCTCCGATGGGAAGCTTCAGAGGCGGTGAGACAGATCCAAAGCCTAGAGACATAGAAGGAAGGAGATCTAGATCTACGATGGTGAGATTCTTCATCTGAAGCAGGAAAGAACCGGTTGAAAGCTGCCTCTGCCGTGAAGGGCCAGATCTGTAGCTGAGCTTGACGGAGAAAACATGGAGAATCACAGACAAGCAACGAGAGCCCAAGAGGCGATAAGGTTTAGGTTTTTTAATCTAGATCTGAGAAAACCAAATCTGATGCCGTTGGAAGAAAACAAAGACATGGATTAGCTGGAAATTAAGATAAAACGAAACTAAAAGAAGAGAACCCCAGCTCCGGTGCTAAAAGAGCTACCGAAGCCGGTTTAACCTAGGCGGCGGCTGGTGTTTTTTTAGAGAGAAGGGAGAGGTTTTGTTTTAGAGAGAGAGAAAAAAAACATGTACCAAAATATGAATGGTGTTACTTTTGTTTTTTTTTGTATAACATAATTTGAATTTTTAAAACTGGAGAAGAATTAGTTAAAATAGAGAATAGTGTTTGTTTACAACACTTAAACATAGAATGAAACTAAAAAGTATAGACTGAAATGAAAAATACGAAACAAGTCATTTATGAAGAAAGATACCACATATGAAACCTAACATGCCGAGTTTAACTTATGCCTAAGAAAGAACACTATACCCTAAGGAATACAACATAAAGAACTCAAACGATCGAATCAAACGCACATTGAAGTATAACGATTTGCTTGATATGCATTTTCATTTTTAATTCAGTGTTCAGTTTATTAAGCAACAAACCTCTTCACATGATTGATTTTTGGAATCCAAACAGACGTTTAAAAGAGAGAAAAATTGGGAAATCAAAATTCTATACTTTCATCAATTTGCACAACATTTCATTCTATTATATGATATTATCTATAGATTTTCTTTTCTTGACAGAAAACCACATTACCTAACAAAAAGACAAGAAAACAAAAATAAATGTTATTAGCAGAAGAAAACTAACACAAGTGAAGAATTAAACAATGGGAGAACAAACAATAAGAGGTGGCATAGGAGAACAAACAATAGTTTAGCAGAAAACTAACACAAGTGAAGAATTAAACAATGGGAGCTACATTGAATAAGTTATTTGTATACAGTACTCTTCAAAAATAATAATAACATACGAATATAAATGAATAAATATATAATACGTATAAGAATGTATCAAAAAACCATTAAAAGAAAGAAAAAAAAATGAAACTCAATATACAAATCTCGGATGCCCCATCCTGCAAGTGGAACACACACTTCATCTTGTGAGGTTATTAAAACGTTGCAGTACTAGTCCCAAGTCCACAGTCCACTAGAGCTTTTTAGGCAGATTATATGTCTTTTTAAGAAACCTCGTGGCAGATTCATCATTACGATAACACAAAACACGTAAGAGTGTGTTTGGCTCCATGCCATTCCACTGGCCTGAAGTTGGAGGCAACGGAAGCCTCGACTTAGCTGAAGACCCGTAAGCTTCGAGGGTCGTTCCCTTGAACCTCTCTATTAAACTGTCTGTGTCTGTACTAAACAAAGGAAGCACGCCTCTGACCGTAGTCGAGAACTTATCAATCAAGTCCATGGCTAGACCATCTCCGTTTGCCCAGAACATATCTTTCATTGATTTGAAATCTTCTTCCATTATCTGGGAGTCTTGTCTTGTAAAAGCCCTAGAGGGTCCTCCAGCTAGTAGGACAAGTAAGAATCCATCGAACGAGGCTTTCATAATATCGGTGATGATGCGTGTTCGCACTCTTTCATGTACTGTCTCTGCTATGACTGTCAAATTCTGTTCGAGCTCCTTGAGGAAAGGATCGATTCTAGAAGATGAAAGGTCACCGATGTATAACCCATCCCATAATGTGTGGCTTAGGTCATGGAAGACAACTTTGTAAGCTAGAGACTCAGAAAGCTGTTGAACGCCTTCGATGCAAGCCGCTGGTGTGAGCTCAAACTTTTTTTCTAAGCCATTGGAAAAGTCATCGGTGTGAGCTGACTCACAGTTCCTCAGATGTGTGATCACTCTCTTTTCCACAACGTCGAGTTCACTGCGAATTTTGTGCAAGCTGTTTATTCTAACACATAGCTGTGTGACCCCAAAGGAATTCTCACCGTTCATAACCGAAGCCTGAGAGTCTCTCTTCTGAGAGGTAGGTGTCTTTTCTTTCTTCTTCCATTGGAACTTCGACTCCGTTGTACATCGGGTGAGTGCAGGCATTGTGGGCATGTACGTAGTCCGAGAGCCTGAGCATCAGCATACATATGTAAAGTGTGAGAAATTAAGAGTTGTAGACTTCTTCCATCAAATAGAAAAAAAAATCTTCCAAATCATGTGCACACTTACCGCAGCCAGATTTCGCCTTTGAGACATAATACTGAAGATATTTATCTAAACCAATGATTAAATCAGGTAATACTGCAGGATGCATGGGTATGGGAAGCTGAAAAAATGCTTCCAAAGTTTCATCAGTAATTCGCAACACTTCGGCAGCAGATTGAGCATATCCTCCTTCCTGGTTCTCTAGCGGTTTCCAAACCTGAACAAAAAATTTGCGTTAATTTAGTTCAACCTTAAAACATTTATCACCCACAAATAAAAGAAAACTTAAAAGTTGAAATGACAAATTCTAAGACCAAACTTCCTGACAGATTTACTAACCTCTTGCTGCAAATTCCTGTCAACCCATTCCTTAAGTCTGTCTATTCTTGCCTTGATCCAGTCTTTGACCAAATTAGCAATAACTGTCTCAGCCTCGAAGGGAGGCATTTCACGGATAATTGCTTTGCCACCATCATCACTGTCAACAGAATCCTCTACTGCTATTTGCACCAGATCCTTCTCTAGCTTATCTGCAGCTCTTAATATCTGGACAGCATCGGGTGTCAATTCAGATATTCCGGATATAAACTGTTTAATCTCATTCCCATAACAAACATGGAGGGTAGCCACAGCAACCCCTGCAGCAAATGGATGCCATCTCTTCAATATTGGACTGAACATTCGCTTTTCCTGAACAGCTAGCTCACCAATATCCTTCGCAAGAATGGCCAGAACAGGAAGAGGATTTTTCTGGTTCCTAGATGCTCTCCGGCTAGAATCAGCTTTCTCCATTCTCTAAGGAAAGACACACATAAAGAGACAAGTTAGAATAATTGTTGGAGCAGTCGCAAGTAAAACAATAAAAATAAATAATGATGGTAAGAATCCCCTAAGAAACTGCAAATACTTGCCTGAGCAAAACAAGTTCGTAGTGATGACCTGATGTATGTCTCAATCCTGGTACGAGCTACATCAACTTCTCCTTTCCTTTTTCTACGGTACTCGTTAGATATATCTTCAACTAATATCCTGGCAGCTGATACACCCAAAGAAACAATTCCCTCCATGGTATTAACATTACCTCGGTCAAAGGTGTCATGGTATGCAAGAAGCCTTTTCTCTGCCCAACCTAATATAGCACTAAGTGTAGAACTCAAAACTTGGGAGTATTCAGGATCCTTTGTAGTCTTTGCATCTTTAGCAACTTCTGCCAGTTGAGAATCACAAGCATGAAGCAAGTCCATCTCAACTTGTCCAGTTACAACATAGCGACTAAACAAAAGCCACGTAAAACAGAGGTTATGAAGCATCTGGTTGATTCCAAGAATTACCCAAGTCTTCTTAATATGTTCCATAAGGTCATCAACTTCCTCAACCATGGACGTCGCGTCATTAGAATCAAAGCAGGCTTCTAAAAGCAGTTCATAGAGCCTGAGATTAAATGGAGAACCATCAGCCCAGTGACAAGAGTCAGAGAAAGACCCATCAGATCTAGTGGCAAGAGACATGACCGCTGATCTAAGACTTTGCATTTGCTCATTGTTCCTTCCAGTCTCCAACGGCCGGTCTAAAGCACCATGAATTATCTGTCGCAAGCGTTGAGAAGAATTCGTCTTATCAAGTGGTACGCGAGGATGCAACAAAAGACCTGCCTCAAGAACCTTCAATGATCTCTTCAACCAAGCATCGTATTCTTGCTGATCCGTAAAATCAGAAGACTTTAACTGCTGTAACAATTCTAATGGAAGAACTACCGACTCAATCTTCCTTCCAACCTGAAATCAAAAACAGACAAACAAACAAAAACCACTAACTTCATTAAAGCCGAGAACTTTCGCAGCCTCTTGCAATTATTACTAAAACAACACACATTCTTCTTATCCACAATAGTACCAAATTTAAGATCTATCCAAAATAAGTCAATGGCCGCCTCTATATCACAAGATCATGAAATTAAACTAAAATCAAGCTCTAGATTTATTTTAATTAGATCCTTCATGGTGTGAACTGTGAAGTAAGAATTTGATCAAGCCAAAGACAAAATTAAGCTCAATTAGGATCACAGAGATCAAGCGAGAAGTGAAATTGAGCTAACCTGACTAGCAGCAATCCTAAGAAAAGCTCTACGAACACGGGAATCAACAGCCTCCGATACTCGCATTTGGATCCGCATTAGCTCACCGACAGTAGTGGGACGCTTCGACTTACCATTGGAACCCGAAGCAGAACCAGAACCAGAGCCAGGACTCTTATTATTATTAGATCCAGGCGAAAGCGAAGAAGAAGACCTCAACCCAAAAGCCTTCTTCATCTTACTAGCGGCGGCTGAGGTCATAGACCGCTGAATCGCCGGCGAAGCAGGAGAGCCATTGGGAGAATCCTGATTCGAAACAGCGACTGATGAAACAGCCGACGAGAGAGGCTTTCCGGTGGCGCTACGACCTGCGGCGACGAAGATCTCGTAAGCAGTGAGACTGAGATCGGAATCGGAAAGCTGAACAGCGAGTTGTCCGAGTGGTGACGGAGGTAGATCGGAAGACATTGGAGAAGAGCGTGAAGTCGCCGATTGTGACGACGGCGGTGGTGGTGTAGACTCTCTCTTGGAGTGACCCAGAGACAGCTCTCTGAAGAGGTGAGCCATTATTTTTGCGTGTGAGAGCAGCGAAGCGAAGCGAACGAGAGAGAGAAGAGAACAAAAACAGCTTTTTTTGATACAGTTACTTAAAATAATTTAAGCAGAAAATGGCATTATTGTAATTATTGTTTCATTATTGACTTTTTTAATCTCATTATTTTAAGGAATTTTTCAATTAGTGTTAGTTATTGCCTTATTGGATTGATGTTTAGTTTACAATTATCGATTAATCAAGGGAACGAGTGAATTAGGTAACTAAATAAGAATTAGAAAAAAATAGACGTAACAATTTCTGTAATAATTGCTATTGAATAGTGTCTTTTTTTTTATAATTGTGTTAGGAAAGAAAATCTTAGACCGAGACTATGAGATGTATGATTGGAGCGAATAATTAGAAGAAAAATACTTGGTTCAGTTTTAAAAATGAAACTTTTTATTCACCTACTCTTTTTTCAACCAACCAAATTTTTTTATATAATATTTCATTTAAAAAATAAATCAAAAATAAATTTAAAAGTAAAACAAATTCTATATATTTTAATTTTAAAAAGTTAAATATTGGTTTGTTTTAGATTTTACAATTAAACAAGGTTATATATCGGTTTGAGTGTATAAACGAGAATTAGAGTTTATATTTTACAATTAGAACGAAATTAAGTGTAGGATTAAAAAAAATAATAGTATATTTGTTTAAGAAATCCAAAATGAATGTTAATCATCTAATATTACTTTCTTCATAAAAAAATAATATTTTTTTGTGTTTTTAGTTTTAACAACCTTTATAATGAAAGTGGAAAGAGTAAATAGTTAGTTGGATTTTTTTTTTCCTGGGGAATCTCCTAAATAGCAAAAGAAAAAAAAAAAGAATGAATGGGTCTTCTAAACTATACTTGGCGATTGGGAACATTATTCTTGACAGCTAACCGGAATGAAGACAACACTTACACATGCTATTCGGTTAACAAAATGCCAATTTACGGGTGTAAGTTTCGGAAGTTTCCTAATTATTTGACTGACATATAGAACAATTTAAAGATATCTATAACATGAGATAATAACATGTGCAAATAGAATCAGACGAAAAGCTTCCTTGTTCTTCTCTACTTTCTCTAAATGCCAACTATGTTTTTGGTGTAAGATATCATATTCATCAGTTTAGAACAGTGAGTCTTGTAGTCAGCAAATAGTGAGGGATATATATGATAGAGAATAAAGAGATTATTTAGATACAGGGGGAACACTGCAACTTGTTTGTTTTCGAAAATTGAAACTAGTATCAGTTGTGTCCATGGTCCTACAACAGTTATCTACTTCCACCAGAAGATGGCAGCAAGTAAATCTTTGGATCATATTTTTCTTCGAACCAGACCTTTGAAAAAGTCAAAACTGTAATTGAAAAAAATAAACTCCACATTAGCTTGTAACATGTACCGTAATGTTAGCCATTTATCGATAATAAATTTTACCTGTTGCCATCAGGGTGAAGCTCATACATTTGATTGTCATCTCCAATAGCCAGCAAATATCCCGAAGACGTCAAACCCTGAAAATTTTAGAAACAGATGCAAAGAGGATCAAAAGCACCATATTACAATGACTGTATTCCCCAGATGATGCAAACGTACATGCCTTGTATATAAACAAGGCAGAAAAAAAAAGAATCCTACCTGAATAGTCACAACATTTTGAACAACTTGGTCTTGTACTTTTTCTTCAACAATCACTCTTTGCTCACTGCACATACACGGTAGAGTGTTTCAGCCAAGCAAACATGGTTACAGTGTATAGCCCCCAGTTGAAAAGCATTTCCAAAATACATGCTAATTTACCAAGATTATATTAGCCTTTCAACTCAGATAGTGACAAAAATGAGATGCGAATATAATCAAAATCAGTTAAGATTCAGACAACAGAAACCCTTCAATGAAAAGCAGACATAAAAATGCAATCGAAAGTCACCTGTGTAACCATGTTGTGTAGTAAAGCTCCTCGAGAGATTTAAAACCTGTAAAGTACAGTGGGATCGGAAACTGATTATATGGGCTCAAAACTAGATAATAAGACTATCATTTCTCTGACGCTCATCTCTTTTAAATAACTAATTTACAAATAAATTTATGGAGGATACTTTAAAAGTGACAAAGATGCTCGTAAAGAAACAAGCAGCTAACTGACTCTTTAAGCAGTCTCTGAGATCAGAGGTTTAATATTACCTTGGTCCATGAATAGATCAAAGAATTTTTCAAATTTATCAAAGAAAGCTCCAAGGATTTCTTCTCTTTTAAGTAAGTTTGACGCAGGAGACATATCTTTTAGTACAGCATTTAAGCATGTGGTTGGTTGCTCGTTGTCCACATTCAATCCCACACCTGCGAGAAGAATCAGTCACTTTCTTTCTTTTAATCTACAAGTAGAGAACAAATCAAAGGGAACAAGACTACGAGCTGAACGCTTCGACTTTGTTAAAGTAGTCAAAGTAAACTTCAAAAAGAGTAATGCTTATTACCGACACTGACATGAAACTTCTTTGATCTATAAGTCGAGGTACACAAAATGCCTCCAACCTTAAGGCCATTCAAGTAGAGATCATTCGGCCACTTAATTTTAACATCAATGTACGGAAAACCCTGTATATTAATGAACTTCAAATTAGCTAATAATATCTGATGCAATGGATCAAGAACACAACCATTTACGAGAACATACTTTCTTGTCACAGACATGTTTCACTGCCTCGGTTACAGCAAGAGATACCACATACTGTATCAAAGGCACGACACGACCATCTTCCATTTCTAGAGTAAAAGAATACATAAGAGAGCCCTTTGGAGATTCCCATACATTCTTAGTTCTGCCTGCATATTCATCAATTACCACAAACAGTTTCAAGTTTTCATATCTAAATTCTACTTGCTTACTATCTAATAATCCAAAATTGGTTTAAAAAATCTTACCTCGACCTTTAAACTGGACATCAGTGACACAAACTGAACCACCTGGAAGCTCAGAGAAGTTACTGCAATAAACCAAAACGCAGAGTTTAATACAGGAAAGGTAAATAACTTGTAAGGAAGGAAACTAAACAGAGCCACTTACTGAGAAACAACATCGTGAGTGGACGACAAACGTGGAGACCAAATAAGTAACCGCCCAAACTGATGAGTTAGAATGGAGTTCATAAAGAGTGAGAGATTGAAGGAATCATCATCTTTGACCAAATGCTTAGCCTCAGATTCTAAAAAGAGTGAAACTTTGGTATCATCTGGGAGTTTAAGGGAGTTGTTGTTCTTGAGACGCTTTGCTATCTCAGTTTCGACAGAAGACTTGCCACATAAAACCAAGCTACAAGAAGCATCATGATGACTCTCCATTGCTAAAATCAAACAAAAACCCAATGACAGTTTCTATAAAGCAATACTCTTTATTAAAACTAAAGCATATAAATCAGTATCAATAAAATCAGGGGATCGGACCTGAGGCAGCGACGGAGAAAGATGGAGGACGCAGAAGAAGAGGCTTAAGAGAAGTGAAACAACGCAAGAGGTACGCCAGCGTACAAAATGCAAGACTAAAACAATCCAATAGATGAAAATTACTTAGATAAGGTTGTTGAACCAACTGCTTCCATTAACCAAATCAATTATTGCTATATCACGTGGAGGTGGCCGGAGTTGCCGTCGTCGGAATTGTGTTTTGTTTTGTCATCGGAGAAATCGAAGAAAATGAATCGAGGAGAGATTGTTAGTTATGGGCCTTAATGATTTAGTCTTTAAGCCCAAATCTGAAATCAGTGGACTAAACGGATGTTGGCCCAATTACGGAAGAGCTTATTCCTTCGCCCACTGCGACTAGCGACCGATAACCAGCTACAGTGAGTCAGTGACTAGTTTTGTTGGTTCCGTCGTCTATTGATGTGGGTCGCTAAAACCAATCCTTGTTGTTCGTTTGACAGTTGGCAGTTGCTATTTCTGATTTTTCTTTTTTTGATAATTTATATTTTCATGTAACTTTTTTAATTATTTGGATCTACACTATCATTCCTAAGAAACTAATTAACTATTTTTTTAACAAAAATATAATTAGTTTTTGTTAATTAATATAATTAGTAAATTGATTAGTTAATTAATTCATTTAATTAGATATCATTCTAATTTAGTTTTTTATTATTTTTAAATGAATTTTAATTTAATTTAATACATTTTGATTTTGGCTGGGAATGAATGACCATAAAAAGTGGGATTAAAGAGAGGAATCGTGTTTTCACTTTGTTATTATTATTTTTTTATGCTAAACAACCAAAGTTTTTCTAAATGATACTCCCTCCGTTTCACAAAGAGTGTCATTTAGACACATTTCACACAAATTAAGAAAAGTATGGATTATACATATTTGCCGCTATTTAATAAGTAGTTAATGTTCTATATTCAATGAAAATAGTTTTGGGTTTAGGAGTAAAAAAGAAAATTTAGCTTTAAAACACTCATTGGAAATGTAAAATGACACTCTTTGTGTAACAAAATTTTTTTTTCAGAATGACACTCTTTGTGAAACAGAGGGAGTATTATCAGAGTCGTGGTTATGTAAAAAAAAAAAATAAACATTGGTTTCCAGCCTTTTATTTCTAAAAGAATTTTAAGGCTTTATTTTCTTCTGTTTGTTAATTATGTTATGGCTAAATAGAAAATTTTATTTATATTACAGAAGAAAAAAGAGAATCATCATTGTTTAAAGTTTTCACCTTATCCTTTTTTTTTCAATTAAAGTAATGAAAAAAAAACTTAATATTCTAGATCTCTAGTTTCTG
>NC_025693.1:34522866-34538802 GCF_000633955.1 Camelina sativa
TCTAGTTTCTGAACTTTGTTTTGTAAACTCTTTCCCTCCAAATTGGGCAACCAATTCTGGAATCACCTTTTAATTTATTTAATTGTTTGGTTGAAAAAAAAAAACTAAATATTTTTCATATTTGGTTTCTAAATCTAATTTGTAAATCTCATGTTTTGATATTTTTTGTTTTGAATTAAAGCCTTTTTTTAGTATTGCTTTAGATCCATGTAACTTTTGGCACGGCTATGGATATTATATATTGTTTTTTTAATTGGGAGAAAGAAACATATATATATATATATATATATAATTTTCATTACATAAGATGTTTGAAGAAGACGAAACAATATTAGCATTCAATTGTACAAATGGCTATAATGAGCCACAATCTTTTTATTAATATAAAACCCAGACGTGCATTAGTGAAACAAACAAATCATGAACAATAATATACACGATAGATAAAATAATGATCTCTTTACATCTTAATTGGCGCTTTTCCATGAGGTGATCGAATGTCTCGGATCTTCTTCTCTTTTGAAAGTATTCCTGCTAACCTTCAACAACCAAAGTTTTAATATTATTAGTTAATATTTTTTAATCACGTATACATATATGAATGAATAAAGCTATCAAATAATACAAATTTGCGAAAAAAAAAATTACCAAAAAAAAAAATAAATAAATAATACAAAATTTATGTCACATACTTTATAAGAGCCATTCCATTAGTTGTTTGATAAGCATTTTCGTTAGAACCGGAGTCCAGGTTGACTCTAGAAACAGGTTTCTTGAGTAGCTCCTCTCCTGTCTTGGCAAGAACGTCAAGATTCTCGACCGTAGCGATATCCACAGAAGCAGCATCTCCAATTAATGTGTCATCCTATATAATATGTTGAAACACATATCTTAAAAGTTATGGTGACAAAGAAAAAAAAAATACGGGTTAGTGAACTGATGATTTTAATACCTGGATACGAATATAGTTGGCTTCGGAATGAAGAGCTCGGAAAACAGCAGATAGATGAAAATCAACCATGTCGGAGCTAGCTTGCGTGAACGCATCAATGAGAGGTGTAGAGCTATCGTGTGTTAACCAACTCAATAGCCCCCAGCCAGCTACTTCTTTTGCATTGAATTTCTCTTCGCATTTATGGTTTCCGGTTCCAAGCGAAAGAACAAGAAACCTTCCATAATCATTTGGTCTGATCGGGAAAAAATCGCTGCTACCTTTTGTGATCTCATTTGTTACCTCCCCAATGGCCACCAAAGCCTATACTTGACATATAACAATTATATGATAAATATATATTATTCAAAACCTCTATACAATTTTTTTCATTATTATACGAAATTTTCATTCTAAAAAAGATAAACGATAGCCTATGATTGCGTTTTCATGTTATAAAATAATATTTCAGTTATTTTTTTACTACATAAGTCAACAAATGTTATTATTCATCGTATAGAAACCTATTGTGACACAAATTCGTCGATCCCTAGAAATTTACCGGGTTGTTAGCTGCAACTCCGCCATCAATAAGATTGTATTCTTTAACGTTTCCGGTTGAATCTTCAGTTCTGAAGAAATGGGCAGGCAAGTAAGTAGGGGCTGCTGAAGTTGAGATAGCAATGTCAGCGAGGGTTGCATTCTTGAGAGGATTGTTTTTCACCTATAAGAGTACGTTGTCAGGTATATAATTAATCACAGAGTTTTTGTTAAGTTAATATACCATAATATAACTTCACAACTACAAACAAGCTAAACAAACCTCGTAACTACTAAAGATAGTAGGTTGAAGACGCTTGATATCAAAAGTTGGAATGACAACGTTGGTAAGCGTTTGATTTAACTTTGTATCACCCAACTTAGCGTGGATAAGTTGATGAAGGTATTCACCGTCATATTTAGGACCAGTCAAGGATTTCACAAGGTTTTTAGCGGCTGAAAATGGGAAATGATCTTGAGGGAAGATCTTTGGACAGTGCTCAAGATAGAATTCTTTTATCTCAGAGGCTGCAAACAAGGGTCGGCCTTCCTTGTTAGGAGCGGTGAGCATGGCTGTCACCAGACCACCGGTGCTTGTTCCTGCCACTACATCAAAGTAGTCTGCAAGCCTTGCGTCTTCCCCATCCAATTTCTATGCATCCATGTATATATATATATAGAACTAATATAAGAATAATGATATATATATGTATAATTAGGTAGCACAAATATACCTGAAGTTCGGACTCGAGAAAACCAAGGATGACTGCAGGGATAAGCCCTCTAATGCCACCACCGTCGATGCTGAGGATTGTCACTAAGTTTCCATAGGTCGGAGGTTGAAGAGGTGATTTCGGGCTATCCATTTGCATCTTGCAGAAAAAGCAAAGGAATATATTGAATATTTGTCACTTTTTGTTGATAGGATATCGATGTATGGTACTTGAGGAGATGAAACTTTGGTTTTGAGATGTTATGACTTATGAGGGGTTAACAAACTCGACGCATTTATAGCAAATAAGTGGCGGCTGTTACAAAGTTAGACTATGTCTTCATTCTTAATTACGATATTCACTCGTCAAATTAACCTTGCATTGCTTCGTCCCATTTGTTTTGAAGTACGATCTGATTGGTTTATTACATGGACTTTTATTGCATGGACATTTTTTCTTCTTCCGCGTAATTATGACCATGTCAACCATTTTTTATCAGTGAAAATTTTCAAATATTTATCAAGAATAACTACAAAAAAAGTTTTTGTTCAAACGAAAATAACTTCCCAATTATCGGGTATCTTGGCATGCATGTCACTTCTTCAAGGAAATCTAAGTTTTGTTTTAGTTAAATACTATTAGGTTCATGGGAGTTCACACGCCTGGGGCGTTCTTTCTAGTCACCCGCAGGTGTTAATTAGAGAAAACATAATATCCCCTGATCTTATTATATATCATCAAAATATACTTCAACAGTTGACAAAAACCAAAAAAAAAAACTTCAACAGTGAATCTTTTATTTAACAACAAATCATGTCAATTCGGTCATAGAAGTTAATTGAATTCAATTTATTATGTTGACAACAGCTGAGTCGCTGGAGTTTTGAAAAGATCAATGCCGTGACAAAAAGAAAGTTACAAAGTATATCTTTTGGGGCAATATTAAATTATTTAGAGTTTTAGCCGCCAGTCAGTACTTATCCCATCATTCAACCTACCTTTCATTGACCAAAAGAAGAAAATTAGTACATCAACTCTATGTTTTTCCTTAGTTTACAGACAATAATAACTAGCATTCGCTGTAACGCAGATGAATATTTGTTGATATACAGTGAATGTGATTCATCGCGAGCGAACACTTTACTTTTCTAGTAATATTAATTTTTTTAGTATTATATAAAATTTAAATAGCGAGATACATAATATATTTTTATTTATAAACTTTATTCGTATTAAATTTGATTTAGTCAATATTTAAATAGTGTATTTTTGTTAATAAGAGTTTGTATGTATCAATGTATCATCGACAAAATTTGATTTAGTCATCTAATTCCAGACCCGCTATCTATGGTCGGTGAAAATTTATTTTGCATACAGTGTTGGAAATCATAAATATATTTATGTAAGGTTTTGGTATTAAAACACATTTGGTTGTAAGACTTAAATGGTGTGTAGTAAGTTATGATTCGTTGCAAAATTACATACAACTCGATAGAAAATGAATCGTAAATTTTTTTATCAACCACAAATTAATTAATTATTATTTGAGTCAAATTTACATCAAGCGATCTAGAAGACTGAGCTAGATAATCTGTTTTTAAATTTAAAAGCGAATTATGCAATAAGTAAATTATACAATATCATACAATTCTAAAAGAATGATAAAATGATATATTGATATAATTCAGTTTCTACAGTAAATTAATACTGTAAAACTGTAATTACAAATATATAAAATTACTAACTTTAAAAGAAAAATGACTCTTTTTCTTAAAACATTAAACTTCAGTATTAATAAAAATATAAAATTAATTATTAATCTTAAAAAAAATGATTGTATATAATATTTACCTCAAGCATATTTACTTGGTTATAACCAATTTTGGGACGATATGGTAAATAAGTTTTTCTACACATGTCTAAACATTCTGAATGCATTCTGATCACACAGTATTGATAAGCATCTTGTACTTTAACTGTCCTTTTAGCACCGAGCATGGATCTGCATTGTCAATGTTTCCATCACCTCAGCATATATCCCATAAAATGAGTTGTTTTACAAAAATCATATCTATATCCCCAAACCCAATTATATACACATCTGTTATTTTCTTCTATGTATGTCCAGAAAGTCTGGTTATACATAATTCTCTTATGCAGCTACTTGATTTTCTTCTATTTTACGTTTATTTTTTTTTATTCATACCCCCTACTGATTCTATGATGTATCTTGGATTGTTCAAACCTATGATGATTCATATGCACAGGATTGCATGTAAATTAAAATATAACCTACTTAAAATCTAGTGGAAATGATTTACAGTTTTACACGGATTCCAACCCATAGCACCTCATTTGGTTCTACATTATTCTGAGCACACAGCATATGTCAATTACCCAATCTCCAAAATCATATGTCTAAGAAAGCAATAAATCTCAGATCCCACTAAAGAACATAATACAAGTCAACTTCTAACTCAAATCAATCATCATCATACAATAATTTCATCCCATGTGCGCTCCCTTACCATTTTCTTTTCACTCTCTCTTCTCTTTTTTCTTTGTTAATGAAAAAGAATATCATTATAAGTAGCTCTTATATATTACGCACATCATCACCAAAAACCATCCAGCAATATTTCTTTGGTTTAAAACTTTTAAACTCATTCCAAAGCCATGAAGAAGATCGATTTAGGGAGCCATAACGAGGCGGTTGAGCCGGACTGTATTAAAGCTCTCATTGTTGAATTCATCACCACCTTTCTCTTTGTCTTCGCCGGCGTCGGATCCGCCATGACCACCGGTAAATTAACATCCATGCTCTTTGGTTACAGTTTGATATTGCCATGCTAATATTTTGGTTTTCTACAGTTCTAACAAACCAAAAGTCCCTTAAATTGGTTCTTGAAACCGTGATGCACTTTCAATATATTTACAACATTTTTATTGTATTCATCATTTAGACAGTTTAGTCGGAAACACATTGGTGGGACTTTTCGCGGTCGCGGTGGCTCATGCATTGGTTGTAGGAGTAATGATATCTGCGGGTCATATCTCCGGTGGTCACCTCAACCCTTCCGTCACCCTTGGCCTACTTTTGGGTGGCCACATCAGCGTCTTCCGTGCATTCCTCTATTGGATTGATCAGTTGTTGGCCTCCTCCGCAGCATGTTTCCTCCTCAGTTACCTCACCGGAGGAATGGTACGGTATCTAATTTAATATACCAAACTTAATTTTTTGTTAGTATCAACAACTTTTAACGCTATTAAAAGTAAAGCCAAAAATTATGATCCCATAACAACTTTCACAAGATTCTTTTGGTTTCGTGATCTAGTCAACTTTCAATTGCTTGCCTTTGTTTTATTTTTCCTTATATAACTTTTTTCTCATTCAATAATACACAAGTTTTAATATACGTAATCTTTACAAATTTTTTTCATTGGCTCAGAATGCAATACATTTTATATATCTTTATCTAATCAGATTTGTTAAAACTTTTGATTAATTATATACACTTCAAAAATGACGATATATTCCGGCATGTTCGATTTATCATGTGGTTTGACATTACACTATAACGCTTTGTGTTTAGGCAACTCCGGTTCACACATTAGCAAGTGGAGTTAGTTACACTCAAGGGATTATCTGGGAGATCATCTTAACATTTTCACTTCTCTTCACTGTCTACGCAACTATGGTGGATCCCAAGAAGGGATCTCTCGATGGGTTGGGTCCACTTCTCACAGGATTTGTCGTCGGAGCCAACATCCTTGCGGGCGGCGCCTTTTCTGGCGCTTCCATGAACCCCGCCCGGTCTTTTGGTCCCGCTTTGGTCTCTGGAAACTGGACTGACCATTGGGTATATTGGGTTGGACCGTTGATTGGTGGTGGACTCGCCGGTTTCATCTACGAGAATGTCCTCATCGACCGTCCACATGTTCCAGTTGCTGACGACGAGCAACCATTGATGAATAATTAAAATGTGTTTGGATCTGTGCTATGCACGTCACAGACAGACCTTAAGATGTTTTATTTGATCTCGCAAATCCTCTTCTTTTTGTCCTTTTAGACGTATTTATATTAAGTTTTTAACCTTAATATATCTATTCAAATAATTGAGTCTTTCCGATTATATAAAGATAAGTAAGCATATAAAATCATTTCCAAAAGCCATTACAACCACAGTGACCGTCTTTGTAATGGTGGAACCTATTTCTGTCTCTCACAATGATCTTTAAATTAAAGAAGATCATCTATTCATGACATCCCATAAACCTGAAGGTACTCCATAATCCTAATCCGAACATCTTCTTTCAAACTCATCATACCAAAACGCAATCGCGGCCTTTTGGCTATGCAGACACATTATATTTCATTCTCTTTCTCTTCTTCATTTATGCCAAATATATAACACAAGGGTCATGTGCCACTCTGCCTTATACCCATGCAGCAAGTTATGGACTTCCCGAATGTATTGTACATGTTTACGTAAGAATTAACAATAATAATATTTATTTGTAAAGGTTTATTTTATATATTTTGAAAATAAAAATCATCCTATAAATTTTTGGAAATATGATTATCAGTTACGATAAGTATAGCCCAACACATTTNATTTTTATTTGTATTACGCCCTTGTATGTATATATATATATATATATATATATATATATATATAATTGTGTGACAACTCGTTATAGATTTGTTGATGTGTATTTCTTTGAATAATTTTCAATTGTAAACCGAACCGTTTTCATTTTATCCTACTATATTAATTAGGAAGTACAAATATGAAACTAACCTTAAAATGTGTAAAAAATTACATTCAATTGCCATTAGAAAAACTTAATTAAGTTTAATTAATTAAATAAAAAAATATAATTAATTAAAAAAGAAAATTGGGGACACATAAAACAAAATAAATTGTAGAAAAGTAAAAAAAAAATCTATTAGAATCAAAACTAATTCATAATTAAAAAAAAATTAACAGCTAAGATTTTATAAATCTAATCGAATAAAATCTATATAACCACAAATTTTATCAAAAAACTTTTCCAGCACGGGTTAAAATTTTTATCAAAAATCTAATCGAATAAAATATATAACAGTTTCGTTTAACAGCTTAATTTTAAAAATTAATAAATAAAAGATAAAGGATATAGCTATAGTATCTTATCTATTTTAAAAAATTATATTTTTCTTTTAGCCACCGTTCTTTAGAAAAATAAAACGATGTTGAGATTTAAAATATATTCAATGCTTGAAAGTGCTTATTATAGACAAGAAAAGGAAGCCACAGAAGAAAACAATGAATGTTGTTTTCAAAGAGATTTTTAAGAACATTCACTAGCTATATTTAGTTGCTCCTTTTACATGTCAGTTATATATTTTTACTTACTTCACATTTCACAACTATAGCAAGAATTGCGTTTAATTGATAAAGATTTAAACAATTTTATTTACTACCTGCAAATGTTTTATTGACAGGTTTTCAATAAACATTTTTAAAATACAAAAGTTTTAGTATAAGCAAACAAATTTTTAATCACAAACTATTATAAATAACATAATAACAAAATAAATTATTACAAATTTTCATCAAAAAAAAAGCTCAGCCCGCGGAAGGGTTAGTACCTAGTTTTTTTATTAAAAGATTTATTAATACCATGCCCAACATTTAAGTACATTTCCTTGTCGACGTGATTGGGTTTTATTTTAGAACATGATTCATGCATACCATTTCCAATGATGAATGTTCCATCTATGTTGACAACAATTACTTCTTGATGCAAATACTCTTAAATGATTATACACTACTAAAAAGTTATTCATACCGTATAAGAATACTCTTAAATGATCACATCACTAACAAAAAGGAAAAAACCAAATTATTTACAATCACAACAAGAATGATCGGAAAATAGAAAGATAAAGCAAATTTTCTTTTTCTATTAGTATTTTTTTTTTGTAAAACTGTGAATTTTCATTACTGAAACTCAATTGCAATGTTTAAAATAGCTTGGAAAACGAGAGATACCCTGTGCCANAAAAAAAAAAAAAAAAAAAAACAGAGGATATCTTGACTAATAGCGAAAAGCAGAGCATCTACTCTGAATTATACATTACATTACTCAGTATCAAACAGTGAACACTGAACACACTAGCATAATAACAGGTTTTTCTTGTTAATGCAAGATAATTTAAAATAAATATCACGCTCATTGTTATTTACATAAATCCTCTATGTACCCAAAACCAAATCATTGCTTATTAACGAAAAAAAATTATACACGTATAGTTTGCATATAAACTAAAAGATATATATATATATATATATATATGGTAAAAAAAATAAGGAACTGCATGTAAAAGAAAGGAGAAACAAAAATGTGCATTTATTTCCAAAAAAAGTCCTTTATTCGTAATTCCACAGAAAGCTTTCTTGGAGAAGTGGGTCCAACAGTACCGAATCATCTCCGTACGTAAAATCATCTTTGGTAGCATCTAACCATGGGGGCATCGACACCAACCCCTCCAACGAGTCGAACAGCCCAAAATCGTTTTGTACATTGTTGTCAAGACTTGGCAACTCCACGATTTCTCCTAGCTCTTCCGAGAGCATAGAAGACGAGGACGAGGAAGAGGATGAGGGCAATCCCTTTTCAATCTTCTCAGTCTCACACCTAGTTTGGGACGACGTGGTCTTATCTTCGATATTGAATGGTACAGTTTTGAAATCCATAAGAGCGGCTTCAGCGGCCGCGGCCTGGATGTCCTGTGGACTGAGCGAGATGGGTCGTGGCAAAAACTCCGCGAGCTCGGGGAAGTTGAGGATTGCAGATGTTCCTTTGATACTTAATGCCGCAACATCGTGGGCACGTGCTGCCATCTCCGCTGTGGGGAATGTCCCGAGCCAGATTCTTGATTTCTTACGAGGCTCTCGGATCTCCGAGACCCATTTCCCCCAGCTTCTCATGCGGGCACCACGATATACCACTGTTTCTTTGGCTTTCTCCTTTTTTCCCTTCTTGGTGGAGGAACATTCTGTGTCGGAACCATGAGACTCACTCATTGCTCTCTATCTCTCTCTCTCTCTCGTTTTGATGTCAAAAATGTTCGACAAATTGAGTACCAAAATGTAGAATAAGAATTAGTTGCTAGGCAAAAAGGATTGAGACAATTTTGGGTGTCGGTGTAAGATAGTAAAGTTTTTGTTTGAATGGTTGATATAAACGAGTCATGTTTATGTTTCTTCTTTCCAATGACTTCAATACTATATATAGTGTGTGTCTGTGGGTCGTGTAAGAGAGACACTGTGGGCATTGTGGGCACTATGGGGTATTGTGGTCAAATTCTAATGAACTTTGTGATAGAGGTCATAGAGGTCAAATTCTAATGAACTTTGTGATATAATGTTTGAAAATGGAAATTAACGATAAAAAGCCTCAATTTTCGTTCCATCAATTTAAAAACTTTTAAATAAATTTATGTATATAAAAAGATCAATGCTAAATAATTTTCGAGCAAATGTTTTTCCCTCTACAAATATTACGAATCAGATTTTTTTTTTGTTTCTTTCTTAAATGTCGATTAATTTGTATGTATGCAATTTGTTTACAACGAGTGACACTTTGATCTCTGTTTTGTCTTTCCCCGGGAAATGGAATCTTTTTTCTTAAGTACTCCATGGCTAGCTAGCTAGTGTTTGTTTCCTCCTCAAGCTCAGCACGACATTTTGAGAGAGATATTTCTGCAACTTATCTATCAACGCCATAATTGGCATGAAACTGACCTCAAGAGAAGGTACCAATTGTTGTGTTAATTCCCGAACAGCTGTATAAACAACTTCGTTTTGCTATGATTAATAAACTACTAGTTTAACAAAAAAAGTTGTCAATTGAATGTTAAAGGAATAGTCGTTGCCTCGTTGGGTTTATTACTGCCACTGGTTTGCTAAATTTGTAAAAGGCAACTTATTACGTACGTATGCATGAATCAAGTTTTAAATTCGTGTGCATTATTATTATTGTAAGCTTTTTTCTAAGTTTGGAAAATAAGAGAAAAGAGAAGATAAAGACTTGCTAATTAAGGCGCATTTCAAATTGTATAATTGGTCGGATTATCTTACTCATGAGCGTGTCCCCTCTACTGCGCTACGTTTTTCTTTATCGTCATTTTCAGTCCTTTACTAACTATTTAATTGGTAGGTTGTGGTCAAGAGTCTATAATGGGGCTCAAATCCTACCCCTAAAAAGCCAAAAAAGAAAAAAAAAAAAAAATACTAAAAACATTTTGGACAATTCTCACAAATAGCACTAAAAATAAATTTTATTTTCAAATTTAGCATATTATCTCTAAAGTTAGTAAAACAGCACGATTTTCAAAATTAGACTTACAAAATTAAATTTTAAATTGTAAAGACAAACCCTACCCCTAAAAACTATATATTAAATGTAAAATACGCAGCTAAAATATAATAAAAATATTTTAATTGTATTAATTAATGTTATTTCTGAAACTTTGTGGAGTGTGTGCTATAAGTGCTATTTGATGGTATTTCTCAGAAAAATTATGCATCATAACATTAACAACTGAGTAGTATATGATAAATAAATTAAAATCCCCAAAATAAAATATGCTAATTCAAAATGGATGTTACAAAAATTATGTGCAATTAACTAGGGTTTGGGCTCGATTTTGGATTAAAAGCACAATAATTTATAAGATAGCAATATCCCAGAGAGGTCTAACATATTAAGAAAAAAAAGTATGTATGTATGTATGATGTATCTATCAAAGTGGTCAATGGCTTTCGAATGGGGCTCAAATTAAATCCTCCGCCTAAAAAAAAGAAAAAACAAAGTATACTACAAAATATGCATCATAACAATAACAATTGACAGATAACAAGAAAAAAAATCTTAAAATAAAATATGTTAAATTCAATTTTGGCTATTCACATTAAATAACAATAATTGAATATTTATCAAATGATCTTAACGCTTTACAAATTATAAAATCAGTATTCATTTAACGTATCTGAAACTTTTGAAATTATAATTTATAAATTTCAGACCATCAAACGCGCAGTCTTAAACTGTAGTTTTAACCACTAAAATTAAAAATTTCGTCCGTCCACATCAATCATCCAAACAGATGGTTGTGGTGCATTGAGATGTCGAAAGCGAAAATAATTGATTAACTAACGTGTAAATTAGATGGCAAGTATGAGTCACAAATTAAATGTAATCATAAACTTCAACATACAAATTGTTTAGTGATCAAAGATTTTTCATTTGTTTCTCCGATTGTTTGATTTGTAGGAATGCTATCATCTAAGTCTATTAAGAAAATTATTTCTGTCACAATAAACAAAAAGATATGTTAGACATTATTACTACAAAACGTATAACCTAATAATTAGGATCTAACCTGACCGTCATTGTCCGTGGCCTTCACGCCCATCCTTGGTTCGTGGCTCCACGATTGTTTGACAGCTGATTCGTTATTTTGCGAGGCTTTTAAATATTGGTATTAGCCTACATCATCACATGCTATTTTTCTGAATTTTATTCTAATCACAAGGTAACATAAATCAATTTTTAGTAAACTATCCGTCATGATATAGCTCCAGCTCAAATAAAAACATTTAGCTGCAAAATTCTCTCTGAATAAGTAAATGAAAATATAAATATATTTTGATTATATATGTTATCCAAATAAACTCTTTAAATGAATTCTTATGCACCACCATATTTCTCGATTTTAGAAGTTTATAAAAGCCCCTACCAAATCGTTACTCCGACGGTATTATCACACTTGAATCTACAACTGATTTGTTTAGGATATTTTCAAAGTTTGTTATCCATCTTACAAATCACTACACGATTTTTCACGCAAAATTTGGTTATTACTCAAAAGGTAACAGAAATAATTTATCTAAAATTACCCTAGCACGCTTAACTTTAGAGTTTTTTTTAAATAATTAAAAAAGAAGTGTATTTTGATGATATAAGTAGCCAGAATAAATTATTAGTTTCTTCTCATGCACCACTATATTTTTCAAAATTTTAGAAATGTTATATACAGACCACTAACATATTGCAACATTCTTATTGCGAACTAGATAGTCACTTGACAATATGATCTCACTTCACTCCAGATTTTTATGGCTTCGGCTATGATGCCGCTTGTAACGCTCCAACCGTTACCGTATATATATTACTTTCTTCAGACTATCGGTTTTTAAAAATTGTTACCTACCCTAAAGTTATCATATGATATTTTCCATGGTTTTTTTCTGATAATTCACTGAACAATAAAAATCAATTCTCAAAATATTGCACTTAGCGTAAAAAAGAAAATTTATGCTCAATCACACTTAGTTCTAAAATTTTCTCTTCACAAATAACTTAAGAAAAAATTCTTCAATGAAATAAATAACAAAATCAATTTTTTGAAAATGCTTCTCATATTATCATAAAGGTTTTTCAAATTATAGATAGGTATTAAGTTTGTGACCAACAGATTTGTGAAACCAGTTTGATATATATATATATATATATATATATATATATATATACAAACAGGATTATGCTTTTTCTTTTTCCAATTAACTCTATATAAGAAAATTATAAAGATTACATTACATGATATAAATTTATCACCGACACGACTGTCCAAACAAAAAAACACATAAAAAAAACATGGTGAAACTCTCCTCTTACGATTTCCTTGTCAATGAATGTAACAGAAAAAAAGGAATGGATCAACGTGTTTCGGACTAAACGCCAAATATAGTACTGTCAGTACGTTATTCTTGCATGTCCACTCATGACGAAATGCGCATTGCCGACTTATGAATTTCCAACGTTCATGTACCGTACGTTACATTTATAGTCGTTAATCTGCATAAACAAAATATATGCAGTAAAGGTTGCATGAAAGACTGGTGGTCAAATTTATCTTCCGTGGTTATTCGAAGTATTAGGATGCTTAATATTATTATTTCTTTTTATTTAATTCGTGTTTTTTTTTTTTTTCATTTTTATTAGAGAGTTCATACATGGTTCTAATTTCGATTTACAAGATAAGAAAAGTGGAACAAAATAACAAATTAGAATTTATGGTTGTATACGACACAACCACATTATAGCTAGTGGTACACAATTATAGTGGACCCGGTCTTTGTATTTTTATTTTACTTCTTCCTTTGTTTTCAGTATATACGACGTAACCACATTAACCGTTGTTGAATGGTCGTATTCAAATGCTCATATTCTCTCATTCGCATTCAAATCTTCATTAGCTAAGTCGATTTTATATTTAATATGAGCTAACAAAACTATTTAGATTTTTTTTTTCCCGATAACGAGTATCGAATTTTTGTCCCACCAAAATGGTCGAAAAATTATTTGATCTAATGACATCGTATAGTTTTATTATACAATGAATTTATGAATAAGTAAAAACTATAAAAGAGTACTCAGAACTTCAGAAGCAATGACATAAAAAATGAGTACTCAAAAGCAATGACATAAAAAATCATTTTTGTTTATGTCAGTTTTTTTTTCAAGTCATGGAAAATCCATCAAAAACATTTTCTACGACAAAAATGGTCAGAAATTGGTAGAAAAAAATATTCGCCCATTTTCCCACCATATATCACTTTCAACCAAAAACAGTTTTCCACGATTAAATTATGATCCTTTTTTTGGGAACTGATTTGGGAACTGATTTGTTTTCTTGAAGTATCTCACAAGTCACAATGATTTAATGAATTCATTTTTTATATATTCCCAAAAAAATGAATGTGAACCCATACAAAATCAAAAGTAAAAAAGAAAAAAGAAACAAATATCAAACTAAAGATTTTTTGGAAAACTAGGACTGTATATGACAAAAATCTCAATCCAAACTGATACTGTACCCAATCATACACACTCGATTAGTTTTACGTTAAATATTATTTCAATAAACCGAATTCCCAAAAATAAATTTTAGAATAATGTAGTGAGTCAGTAGAGGGGATGATGCTATGTGAACTTTATCTCTGAGCTCCTCAGCAGCTTGCATTAGGCTATAAGCCTATAATTTGGATGTATAGCCTAATTAGCAGTGTTCTAAAATGCGCTAGGCGCTCTCTATGCGATAGACGAATGCCTAGCGCCTAGTTGTATACGCGGGTGTTTAGGCGGAGTCTAGGCGGATATTTATATATACTAAATAGTTATATATATATATATGTAATATGTAAATTATAAAATAGTTATATTCTTAAAGCAATTATTTATGCAGATTCATTCAGTTATAGCTCATAGCAGTTGAATTATGATGATAATCCTCTCCAATTTTTACTGAAAAAATAATACAAAAATAATTAAATAATCAAACCATGACAACAAAACATGATTGTTACTCCAACAATCGATGTTATATAAACACTTCACAAGGAATAGCCACGAACAATAAACAAAAGGTATGAACAGAGGCATCAACAAACTATTACTAGTATAGTATAATATTAAAGAAAGAACTGTACCACAAACACTACGATACACGAAAGTGACCATGAAGCCGCTTACGTTAAGAAGAAGGTCAATCAGAGTAGAGAGATAAACCTACGAGGAATACCGAATAACAGAGAAGAGCAATAGAATTTAACGAGCTATAAAAACGAGCTATAGCCAGAGAGATATCAATAATAGTTGGGATTGTATTTAGGGTTTTTCATTAAGTATTAAGAAACTAAGTTTTTGTCCACTTAAGAAAACACACAGACGACGTCTCGGTGGTGTTGTATACGCGGACTATGCGGTGCCGAGGCGCCCGCTTTATAAGAAAACGCATAATAAGCTGTATAGGATGTATTCGATACGTTACCGAATAGAGAATAGGCGGCGCATATACGAGCAAAGCGCCCACCATTTAGAACACTGCTAATTAGTTAGTTTATACATAAAAGTACATCCAGTAATTAGCTAGTTAGTGCTACGTCATAAGGATTATAAATAAAATATATAAACAGTCCTTGGTTGAGAAAAAAAAAACTTATTAGGGATTTGTAAGGTATTACAGTTTTGATTTTATGGCTTCGGATTGGATACTAGAAAAAGTAAAATGTAAGTGTGTACCAAAACCATCATTTCCTTCTTCAGAATATATGTTCAGCAAAACCAGTTCAGAGATTGTGTGAGCTTCAAATTAGCCAATCTTGAAGTGGAGCTTCCTGTAACATATATTCTTTTTATTTTTGGTCGATATAAACAGCATCAACGTCATCAAGTTCTAGTAGTTTCTGCATAAGCTCTTTGTTCAATTCCATGGCTTCATCATCGACCTGTAACAACCAACAACAATCCCAAGTAATCTCTATGTAAGTGTATCTATTTGAGATAGATATCCAGTAATCAGAGCCACCAAGAACAAGAAGAGGTCATAAGGGGGCATTGCCACTTCCAACTTTGGTTATGTAGCATATGCAATCTATAACGTATTTAACAAGTTAAAAGAGGATAACTATATGTTGACAACAGCAAGATTAGAATCGCCAAGTAGTATTAGACATGACGGAAATGGTACGGCACAGAGGCTACAGTCCAGAGCGGAAATTCACTACCTCAACTGTTGTCAGAGGAAGCAGTTCAGAGCCATTGTCAGGCTCGAAGTTCACTCCTTCATCACGTAGCTTTGATAGTATCGTTGAGTAGTTCTCAGATGAAGTTACAATTTTGTAGTACCTGAACAGATAG
>NC_025693.1:34539827-34560389 GCF_000633955.1 Camelina sativa
TTATGTATACCTTTCTTCCCTATCTTCATCAGTATCATCTTCATAAATTGGGGGCTCAATAACATCCTCTGCTCCAGCATCTAAAGCAATAACAAAAAGCTGATCTTTGTCAGCTTCAGTGACCTTAATATTCACTACCCTAACTCGTCTAAACTTGAACATGACAGATCCTGAATCAGCCATTTTTCCCCCATAATCCTTAACAACCGATCTAATAGCTGCCACTGATCGATTAATTTTGTCTGTTAAGACCTCGACTACCATACTAACTCCACCATAGCCATATACCTAAAGCATAGGAAAAAAAAAAAAATTCAGATTCATCATATCTTACAAATGGACCCAAAAGAAATGACAAGGAACTGACATTTTAGTATTGCAAAAGGAAATCGTTAAACTGAACTAGGTACTGAGATAGTGCTAGGTTCCGTAACCAAACTTGGCCAGATTAGAATAATGATCTAAAACCAATTCATACGTTTTAAATTACCAGGCCATATCTCAACCTTACTAGGATGATTCACCATAATGGCCCCACTTGCAAACATAAAACTAGAATTGAAGCTCAGGATCTAACCTCGTATATCTTCTCTATAAAAGCTTCTTGCCCTTTCTCAGAAGCCCTTTTAATATTACGCTCCACAATGTCCTTCGGTACATCAAGTTCCTTAGCTTTGTCAAGTATAGTAGCTAGAGTGGTATTTGAAACTGGGTTTGGACCCCCTTTCTTGACACTGCATGATGATAAACCCACACATGATTCCTATTGTCATAGGCATAGGTCCACAACAAAGTAAGAAGTTGAATCCAAAAATCTCAACAGCCTCTATATCCACAACTACTGTGCAAGTTCCACTTAACAAACAACAACAACACAAAAAATACAACATTGGTAAAAAAAGTCGAAGACTTACGCAGATACAACCTCCTTGCCAATTCTACAGTATAGCTTCGCCTTCTTTGAATCTTGAGCCCCCTGTATTCACCAGAAACTTCATTCTCACAGTTCTTAAAATACAATAAAAAATTATTTCTTTTTCTGTTGTGCTGTAAAATGTGATTTTCATATACAAAAGCAACCACAGGTTTCATGAGCATATTGATATTTACTCTCTGATTTTGATACTACACTAGCAGTAGACAATTTGACAAACCTACTCATTCTCTGAGGCATTTCATCGAACACATGGTTGGCATAAACAGTTACGAGCTCTAGACTCATCAAAAACAACTCAATTGTTACTTCCTCCTAGTAATAACAATGAAGCAGCACCTCTAATCATTCAAATTGCAACTAGATTTTACCAAATCACCAAAGCTAAGCAAGAACCTACAAACACATAATAGGAGGCATTAACGAACCTTTCGGCCAGCGATTTTGGAAGAGCGACGACCCATACATAGAGGAGTAGAAATCGAAATCTTTCTGACTTGAAGCTTGCGACAGTTCTGGTCATCTGATTGAAGACGACGCGGCGTTATGAAATGCGAAGTGGTGTGAGGGGAGATTGAGGAAAGAGAGGAGAAAGAGTTGGTCATGGTAAGAAGACGATGGTTAGAGGAGTTGAGAATGGATCTGGAAGAGACGCCATTGGAGAATCTGAGTAGGAGTGCTCTCATGGAGCAATGAGAGGCCATAGTCTTTGAGTGTGGATGGATGGACTTAGAAGACAGGGAATTTGAGTAATCCAGTCCGATGCAATTTTTCCTTTATTCTATGCTCTCATGGTAACATTACTATTATTTTAGGTTTTTTTTTTTTTTTTTTTTTTCGAAACAAAAGCGTGTATTACAGATTTAGGAAGGTTTTAACGGTGACGGCGGTTGGATGGATAAATCTATCTACGGATTAAACTATTTTTTATTTATCATTTATTAAAAAGTATAACGGTAAAAAATTAACTCTGGACTATTTCTACATATAAATAGAGTTGGTTTGCAGCGGTTTTGTTGACTACATTTATTAAGTATGGTGTATTGAAACCATGATTTTTGAGGATTCTATGAGATTTAGAAATTTTGGAATTTTGATAGATTTTAGGAAAGCTAATATGATTTATTGTAAAAAAATTTCAAATCCCACCTAAAACCATGAGATTTGGATTGATGTAGTTTTAACTAAACAAATCATTTCAAATCCTCCAGAATCTCTAAAAGTTATTAAAATCCAAATCCACAAACTATTTTGAATAACAATTGATTTTAAAATATATTTTTAAATATTTTAATAGACTTTTTTTTTTGTCAACCATTGGGCCACAACTGGCCGATCCATCAACCATTAGACTTTTTAAAATTCATGATTAAATAACATAGAATTTATAATTTTTACATAAAACTGAAAATGTCAAGTTGAATACACCCCCGTAAAAATAGAATATACTAAACCATTGATGGATTTGTCCATCCTGACCGTTGTCACTATTCAATTTCGATTAACTTTTGTTTTGGATCAAAACTAATATAAAGGATATAAATAGTTATAGTGATAACTGATAAAGGCGAATAAATCTATCTGTGGAAAAAATGGATTTATCTACCTAGACACGCTAAATTTGTATGAGTACTTAATTATTGAACAATACTTGGGTTCACCCCTAAGAGTCACTCCCTTGTAAAATAAGGAAATAAAATTTGTATACATTATTATAAAATAAAAAAAACTTAAACCGTTCTTTAATAAATCCAAACCGACATATATAAAATCTAAACCCTAACTATATATCTCATTTGTGAACCCAAACCAATATATAATTTCATTCTACTTGTAAAATATAAACCCTAACCATCTCATTTATGAATCCAAACCGACATATAATATCGTTCTAATTGTGAAATCCTAACATCTCATTTGTGAACCCAAACCGACATATAATTTTGTTCTACTTGTAAAATCTAAACTCTAACCATCTCATTTATGAACCCAAACCGACATATAATTTCGTTCTAATAGTAAAATCTAAACCCTAACCACTTCTTCATTTGTAAACACAAACAAACCGACATATAATTTCGTTTTAATTGTAAAATCTAAACCAAGTACGTAAATGAATGTTGACTAAAGCGTTAATGTTTTTGCTTGGAAAGGTTGAGATTGTGGTTTTGACTTTTGATGTTAAGCCGTGTGACCATCATGGACTCAAAAACCCATCCTTCCCTTTCATAAAAAAACCCAATCTTCTCCTCCGAGAGAGTGAGTGAGAGAGAGAAGAAGGACGAGGATGGGGCACGCCACGACTCTCTCTCAATTCCTCATCCTCTCTACCTCAAGGTTCTCTCGTATCGGGTCTCGCACTAGGTTCCTCTCAAAACCCACCCCTCTCTCCGGCTCTTTCTCTCCCATTCAGGTCACCGGACAAGGTTTCCGATGCTGTTGCTCTGCCGCCGCCACAGAGGACACTTCTCCTTCTGTCAAGTATAAAAAATCTTGCCTTTACCTTACCTGCTTGCTCCTAGTTGCAATTGCTATAGGTCTGCATTCTCAGTTAGAAATTTTTTTGATTCAGTTATTGTCTACTTTGATTCTCCTCATGGTAGGAAACGTGTGGTCTCTGGAGTTCAGCCTACAGGGTCAATTCACTTAGGAAACTATCTCGGAGCTATCAAAAACTGGGTTGCTCTTCAGGTTCTTTCTCAGTCAGATAAGCATTACCATTTGCAACATTCATCAAATTTATATACTTTGTTGTAAAGTTGAAGGCTTTTTAACAAATGGATTCAGTTTCTTGTAAAGTTAAGGGCTTTGTAGATGGTGTGATGTAAAGTTAAAGACTTTAGGAAAAGGATTCAGTTATTATCTTTTCTGGTTGCTATAGACTTTATCTTTCTCTCTTTGTTTCAGGCGTTTTGTGTTATATGTTTGCAGGATACATATGAGACACTCTTTTTCATCGTAGACCTTCACGCGGTATAAATTGTCTACTTTTCAAAAGTTTGTTTTGGGTAGTATTTCTCTTGCAGTCTTTATTTATATCGTTCTTAATCTATGTAGATAACACTTGCAGTCTATNACTATCTCGGAGCTATCAAAAACTGGGTCGCTCTTCAGGTTCTTTCTCTTTTCTCTAGTCAGTAGCATTAGCATTTGCAACATTCATTTCAAATTTATATATTTTGTTGTAAAGTTGAAGGCTTTTTAACAAATGGATTCAGTTTCTTGTAAAGTTAAGGGCTTTGTAGATGGTGTGATGTAAAGTTAAAGACTTTAGGAAAAGGATTCAGTTTTTATCTTTTCTGGTTGCTACAAAATTTATCTTTCTCTATTTGTTTCAGGCGTTTTGTGTTTATATGTTTGCAGGATACATATGAGACACTCTTTTTCATCGTAGACCTTCACGCGGTATGAATTGTCTACCTTTCAAAAGTTTCTTTGGGTAGTATTTCTCTTGCAGCCTTTATTTATATCGTTCTTAATCTATGTAGATAACACTTCCATATGATACACAACAACTAGGAAAGGCAACTAGGGATACTGCAGCACTTTATCTAGCATGTGGTATTGACGTTTCTAAGGCTTCGGTATTTGTGCAATCTCACGTCCGCTCTCATCAGGAGTTAATGTGGCTTTTATGCGCATCCACACCTATTGGTTGGCTACAGAAAATGATTCAATTCAAAGAGAAATCACGCAAAGAGGTGCTTATATGGTTGCTTCTTGGTCTATAACATTTGTTCTATTTGCATCGTTATGTGCTTCAAATAACTAAAAGGGATACCTGCCTAAAACTTTTTTAAGGTTTGTTTTTGATTTCTTAATGTTACTAGTTATTAAAAGATATGCAAAATCTTCTAATGTTGGGCATAAGCACAGGCAAAACATAGTCAACTTAGTCTTTTTGCTGCAAAGCTGTGTCTTTTAAGGTGATAGTAATATACATATAGGATTCTGTTTACTAATTCCATTTTCATCCTTTCTTGGCAGGGGGGTGAGAACGCCAGTGCCGCTTTGTTAATTTATCCTGATCTGATGGCTGCAGATATCCTATTGTATCAGGTGATGCTTTAAAATAGTGAGTCTGATCTATAATTTTTAAATGAAGAAGGAACACTGGTAATATAATGATCTTATATAGCTAAGCTCATGCCAGAGTTTTTCGGCCAACTGTCTTTGGGATTGTTTCATTGTTCTGCTAAGAAGTGCATGTGAGATAACCAGTTTGTGATTTGCTTAATTCTTATACTCTGCCGCATCCCTCTGCAGTCGGATTTTGTCCCTGTCGGTGAGGACCAGAAGCAACACCTAGAACTTGCCCGCGAAATTGCACAGCGTATGAATAATCTATATGGTGGAAGGAAGTGGAAGAAGCTCGGAGGGTATTATATTTTACTCTGTGCAGTTAGTATGATGACTATACCATTTAAACAAGTCCTTATGATCTATAATTTCCCCTTCATTTGTATTTCCTTATCCATATAACATTGTTGGATTTCATTTCCAGGCGTGGTGGCTCGCTCTTTAAGGTGAGATTTTCCAAAGGCTTTTTTTCTATTCTCTTTGTGTGGCTTTGTGGGTTTATCTCTGGTGGTTAATCATATTCAAATTTATCTTGTTTGTAGATACCAGAACCACTCATACCACAAGCTGGAGCCCGTGTAATGTCTCTTACTGATGGTCTTTCCAAGGTAAATTGTTATCATTCACAGCTACTGTAAGGTTTCATGTCATTGATTTTTCTTTCTGCATCAGCAGTTGCATCGCCATAGGTAAAATAAATGAAAAATTGGAAAAGGTGAACATAATTCATAAACTCTACTGAAAAAATATATTGAGGTTAACCCTTCATATTCTTTAACATCTGAGAGACTTGTACTACTAGCTAGCCTGTTTCTTTTTAAGTTTCTAGATAAGTTAAAGGATTTACACACTTCTGAGTTCTGAGATTTGCATCCCTAAGTGGTCTGAATAGATTTTGTCGACCTCAGAAGATCGTATGAACCAATACAAATTTTGGGCTTTGCTTATTGCTGTAGTCAAATGATTTAGAGGAATTTCCTACTTGTTTCTGAGGTCTTACTGTCATGTAATTTTGTAGATGTCCAAGTCTGCACCTTCTGATCAGTCCCGGATCAATCTCCTTGACTCAAAAGATGTAAGTAAAATGAAGTCTCTGATGTCTGTAATTCATTTGAAACAGCAGTTTCTCATTGAGCATGAATATGGTACACCGTTCACCATTTCCATGAACGTTCTGGCGTCCAATTTACTTAATTTTTCTCTGTGACAGCCGGTGCAACAATTCACAATGACATACAACTCACAACATATTATTCATGTGCCATATGTTCTTAGAGCTCATAAAATTATACTTGCCTGGTGATTCATAATGAACACACGTATTATTTGTTGAAATCTGTGTCAATGTTGGTTGTATTTGTTCTTCTGCTACTAAATCCATTTCTCATCCCTCCTTTCGAAAACTGTGTAGTTGATTGCAAACAAAATAAAACGGTGCAAGACAGACTCATTTGCAGGGTGAGTGCTGGTGATATCGTTGAAAATTTCCTTGCAATGCAAAGTTTGTTTCTTTTTTCTTGTTAAAGTTGAGAAATCTATTTTAAAACTTTCTGTTTCTTGCTGTTTTAACAGCCTTGAGTTTGACAATGCTGAGAGACCTGAATGCGACAATCTCCTCTCAGTATATCAGATTGTTTCGGGCAAGACGAAAGAGGTATGGAAAAAGAGATAATGTCATTTACTCTAAAGATTTGGGTCACAGAGATGTTTTCACATGTCATTTACTCCCTTGGCCACAATAATTACTTACGGAGATAATTGGTGAACACATTTTTAATCGGTTGCAGGAAGTGAAGGAGGAATGCAAACATTTGAGCTGGGGTACATTTAAGCCTCTTCTTGCAGATGCTTTGATCGAACATCTTAGTCCAATCCAGGTCTGTGAAGTCAAAACCTTTAACCAATCCAATGTATTTTTTCGAGTTTGTACCATTTTGTCTCATCAAACCGTAGAAAGAAAAATTGAGGTGTTTTTGCAGCTTCATTAGTAAATGGTTAGAAGGGCATGTCATATGCATAAGTTATGAAATATTTGGTTTGTATATATTTTCGTGTCAGGCCCGTTATCAGGAGATAACAGCTGAACCAGAGTATTTGGACAAAGTTTTGGCAGAAGGTGCAGACAGAGCCACGGAGTTAGGGGATGTTACAATGCGCAATGTGTACCAAGCTATGGGTTTCTACCCGAGGAGGAGATAGTGCCAATGGATATTTGTGGTCGGCCGTTTTTGAAGTAACAAGAAAAGAGTAGAGTTACATCTGCGACATATTTGTTGAATCTTGAGTTTTGATTATTTTTTTGCAATTACCGTGATCTCTCGAAGTTTATCACACTCTGTATTAACCCTATTGATCAACCTTTGCTTAAAAGTCAAAACAGATTGGTGCACTTTGCTTAGTATGTAACTTTGCTTTTAGGCTTACAAAAAGCATCCACCAATTAAAATTCATTGTTACTCAATTTGTTACAGAATCAACACCAAAGAATTCGTTCATCAGTTTGACCAGTTCAATTACCTACGTCACAGTTACTTGCATAAACCAGAGAGACAGGGGATACATTCAGATAAAATTTGGTGATTAGAGTTGGGTCAATCACGTCCTTTATAAAAAGTCAGGTAAACATTCTTCTATATCTAACCTCACGCAGACTGAATTACTTAACAACGAGCAACAATTAGAAAGAAGGCGATAATTTTATGCATAGAATCGTATAACATTGAAAGATCCCAAATGTCAATACAGAAACAAGAGTGAAATAACCTGAATAGGCACTCAGATACACACAGATACATTAATTCAGTTGCCCTGTTCTATGGTTATCTCAATGGCTTCTTCTTCGAAATCTTCCATCTTTCAGACAAAAGCACAGCTCCGGATCTTACCTAGAGCATAGTATCGAACAATGCTTGTCTTTTGCATCCCACACTCATTATTTAAGCTCACTCTTCCCAGAGTTTGGATTTTGGATACTCACAATCCCACCAAGAAGTATTCAACAAACACATTATTTAAAAAGTTGTTACCATTTTTTTGTTTTCCTTTCTTCTTTTTTTTTTTTTCTTTTCCTTTCTAAGCGTCTAGTATTCATAATTAGGTGCACTTACCAATAGTGTCGAGTTCTGAAGCTGTCGTCCAAAGTAAACACTAGGTTGCTCTGATTCTTGTTATTTATTTTTGTGTTTTTTCTTTTAATTTTTCTTCACTTCCAGCTGTCGTTGCAATTGCGGAGACCTCTCTCACACTATGGACTTCAAGCTCAACCTCCTGCTGCTATAAAAAGTACCAAAACAAGAGTAAAAAGAGATCATGGTTGGCAAAAAGCAGTAATGGGTTGCAAAAACACATGCCTCATCATTGCATTCTGCAAAGATTCTGACCTAGCTCTTGCTTCCAGCTTCCCCATCCCGCTGAACAGAGGATTTGACTAAGGCACAATAAAATTTACAAGGAGAGAAGTCAGAAGTGATCTGGGAAGAGAAGACAACCTAGTTTCAAAAGACAATGAAAAGTATGCAATAATACAAACCAGCGACCAAACGCAGAAAATAAAACTACAGACAAAAACCCCTGTAAGGCTGTAACAACCCATAATTACTATGCCCAGCATAGACATATTTGCCAATTTGTTACGGTTCTTATACCATAATCATCGAACAGGAAACACTAACCTCATGATCAAAATTCCGCTCACAGTATCCATTCAGCAAAACCTCATCAGCAATTTCTCCCGACTTGGTTTCCATCTCAACCTTATAAACATCCTCTTTTAGATTCTGTCGCCTTGGAAGATGTTGACTGTCACTGTCAGTGTCATTGATTGATTCAGAGCCCATATCACAAGTTATTTCTTTATTCAGCCCACCTTCACACGCTAGCACAGCACCAGGGTTAGGTCTTACATGTTTTCCTACAGGCCTAGCCAGGTCATGATAACCTTGAACTAGAGTTTTATCATCTACTTCCAGGAATTGCTCGCTACCAGAGTTATGCTCATTTTTAGAATACTCTATAAGTTCAGTGGTTTTATTAATAATTTTTTCAGCCTCAACTTCCACAATAGGAAGACTTCTAACACTGCAAACAAGATCTCCAGTTACTAAGCATTCAGCTCTAGAACCTGGCACAATGCCAATCTGAGGAGTCCAACCAGAAGTGATAGCACTGCTTTCAGGAGAAACTACATCCACACTATGTGGACTACGAGATGCACGCTTCTCATATTTCTCTGGCCTGGTATCCTTAGTTTCATTATCGTTCTTTCTCTTCGCATAACTCTCAACAGAGTTGGACAAAGAACCAACGCCCTCCTCACCAGGTACTCTGCATTGTTGATTATGGTGCCTTGGTTGACGAGGCCTTTTATATCCATTTGGGAAAACAAAAGATGGAAGCTGTCGTCTTCGAACATGAAAAACATACACATCCATCCCAGGTCTCCAAAACATATACATGTTTACCTCTTGCCTGAACTCGTCCACTGTTCCACGTATATCAAACTGCTGACATTCTTGGCCACCAAATCCGTCTGCCCTCTGCAAGCCCATGAAAAAGGCACAATGTCGAAACTGCTTGGAAGTGTCCACATACTCATTTGGTTGAGGGTGGCACATTAACATCCCATTTGTGTCTCGTTCTATCTGCAATATTTGATTTAAAAAAAAAAAAAAAAACGAGAGAAGAAGAACCCTTAATTGTTTATATTAAGTAAAAAAAATGGAGAACACATTGAAGACACGGAAGGTAACTCCTCAACATCAAATGAACATAAGGATATATATCTACCTTCAAGGTCAGCTGCCTGAACCGTGACTCCACCCAACCTTTCCACGCCAATAAATCTTCGGCATCTGCAGCTAGTACATCAACCTGAAGGTAGTTTTTATATGCCTCAAAGAACATATATTGCTCAAATAAGGACCTCCAGTGTTGTTTATTTAACTCAATCTCCTGCATATAAAATTACTTAGCAACAGGATCCTGGATAAAAAGTGTTCATAACAAGATCGGGGGTTTTGCTCCCTAACCTGACAGATCGTGTTACCAAACTGGAATTGCTCTGTCATAACACGAAGAGTGCTTTGAGATACATTGTAACTAGAATTCATGCATGGGTACGCAGGAGTTATTATTGGCATAAGATGATAACGGTCACGATGATTTTTTCGTGGGTCCCAGACAGGAAAGCCAAGCTCATCTTCTTCTATCGTACAAAGCATGACTGGATTTGGCCAGCGCCATTGAGTATATACTCTAAAAAATCGAGAAACCAACATACTAGGAATAGCATTTGGATAAAGCTGGCACAGGCGTGCAACCAGAAGTGCCCAGTTTACACCACCAAGAAATCCAGTAACCTGCTCAATATAACAGAGATTACAAGAGCTTTTATCTAAACTTAACATATTTTCAACAGAAGTAATATTCAGAAAGACACAACCTTACATTTGAATAAACCCCACGCTTTTTAGCCCAGTACTTTAGGCATCGTAATGTTGTCCGGAAGTGCTACATTTGCACATAACATCAGATATGACTTACATGATTTATTAGTCTATAACCAAAAAAAAAAAAAAAAGAAAGAAGAACTGGCATACAACGACTTTACCTCGGAATTTGGAACGAGTTTAAGAATCTGATCAGCAACCCTACAACCATTAAGAATGCGGACAGTTTGTTCATCCACGTCACACAGCACAGAAGAGTTGGAAATATCCAGATCCTGTTAATAAATTGAATCCAGAAAAACACGGGATCTGACTCAGTAAGAACTTGGCGAGAACTCAGCTCAGTACTCATATATAAATCAAGCCTGTTGGTGCTAATATGACAGTCCCACATCTCAATGTACACTACGGCTAACAGTATCTAAAAAGAAGTTTCTTTGATATCTCGACCACTCTTGGAGGAAGTCTATGACACTAAACGTGACAACATGCAATACACAAACTAAAAACCACCATACGAAATCCAAAATAACATAACGGTATCATAACACCTCAAGTTTAGCGGAAACTGGAAAAGCTATACTGATGTTACCTGTGGGACAACTAGAAGCGATATGCTAGCATACAGAAGATCAATTGATATTCCTTGGAACTTGAATTTCATAACTGGGACATGGGCATCGGTAACAGGTTGAAGCTCAGTCACTTCTTCCATTTCAGCCAATATACCACGCAAGATAATGAAGAAATCCTCCTACAAAATTAACCTGTTAGCAGCTAAACTACATACCAGACGTTTACATCGGTAAGACGTGATTCAGTGGTTACCTCTCTGTTAACATAAGATGGGCCAACACACAAAGTATCAATATCAGCCCCAGGTCCGTGTACCTGCAAGTCAACAATTCAAAATAATTCATCCTCAAATACTAGTAATGTACACACAAATACAACACTGCTTCTCTTGATTTCAGTAATTTTCACAAGGCTCAACGGAAAACCTACGATCCAGATAAGCCATAACCTTTAAACAGTAAGATACAATCAAACATTTTTCGTTTAACTTAAAAAGCACTTACTCCAAGTCGGTAAGATCCAAAAGTGAAAATGACAGCATTTGCGTCCTCCACCATCTGCTCCGTATAGCCTCTCTGCCGAGTTAACTGTTTCACCCAGTGTTTTACAATCTATACAAGACATTTGAGGAATAAGTTATGTTAGATGAAAAAAGCTAGTATTGTAAACAAAACTGGACCACCATGAAGGCACAGTAAAACACCGTTACAAGCCTATACAACATCGAAAACTAAAGCAGCGAACCCCAAAATCTACATTCCGGTAAAATAGAGTAAAACATCAAACCGCCTATATATCATTATGAGTTGGCATGGCCATTCAGATAAAAAAGCCAATAGACATTGAAGGCTTTAACTACACAATTACCAACCATTTTGAAAAGCTGATATATAAATATTAGAACTCTTAGCATTATCAAAGTGCTTATCCACCTGATCAATGCGCACCAGAACTTCCTCTCTTCGCATAGCTTCTTCCTTGTTCTCATAGAGCCCCTCATCAACCAGGAACTTCAGAATCCGATCCAAAAAAAAAAAAAAGAAATCAGCAAAAACGTATGTAACCTGGAAACAGTTTCTCATCGGAAAAAACACAAAAGATACCTTCTCCAGTTCGAAATTACGCTTAACATCAGCCGCACAAGGACCAGCAACGGAAAGTGGTTTCGTGATTCCATAGCTCTTAAGAAGAGCTTTTACCACTGGTGGAGAGGAACCAGAACCATCGTCGGTGCGTTGTTGAGTACTCACCATGACAAAACGCGTAAACACCAGGGAAATCTTAAGCGATCCCCAAGCACAAGAGCAACAACATTCACCTGATTAAGCATACAGATCATGATCATTTCGGAATCTAACGGAAGAAGGAATCATGGCGGAAGGAGAAGAAAAGGAGGCAAAAGAGGAAAGAAACAAAAAAAAAAGTGATGAGAGGGGGGGGAGCGAGAAAAGCTCAAAAAAAACGAAATCGGAAACCCTAAATCGAAGGATAGGGAAAGCCTTCGACTAGAAATTTCAAAGGAGAGTCAAAGAATGAGAGGAATTTAATAATAATAAACGGATTAAAATCGATTTGACCAGTTCAAAGGAGGGACATGGGTGGAGGAAGCTAGTTTTTTCGTGTATTGGTTAGTGGAATTTAACTGATTTTAGAAATTTATTTTGAGAAAAGGTATTTTGTTATTAAATTTTAACTTATTAATTATGATAAAAAAAATAAAGAAGAGTAGTAACACTACATGTTTTTTTTTAGTCGTTTAAACTCCATATATTACATCAGAGTTGAGAATACTCTTTTTTGAAGAGAGCGGGTAAAAAACGTCCAACTTACATGGCACAAACAGAATCCGTGATCTCTTGCACATTTTGCAAAGTGACCAGCAGCAGAAGTATTACTACTACAAGGAACATATCTTATAATCAACGAAAAAAAATAAATCCTTCTAAGTTCTAATACATAAAATCCACTTTAGCTCTGTCATAAAATTCTTCAAATCTGTCATATTTTAATGTATTTTATCATATGTACGGATGAAAATGTGTATGTTAATATACATAAATACACTAAATTAGCATGCACAACTTAAAATATATGTATAATTTTCTGTACACTTAATAAACTGTATGGATTACATTTGTATATTTTATAAGTTGTACATATAAAAATTTATGAAATTTATTTTACATAATAAAAACAAATTGTCAAACAAAATGGATATCAAATAATTGATGTAAAAATATAGAATTTTCTATACCTTAAAATAAATATATATCGATTAGTATTTATTTATTAGATTCAAGGAATAATGTAATAAATCATAAAAATATTTAATTTTAATGGCATACTTGTAAATAAAATGATTTTTTGAGGGTCAGAAAATAATGGAATAGTGATTATTTTGCAAATTCTAAATAGTAAATGTACTCAATTGCCCACTATGTTTCAAAAATATACTAAAGTGCCAAAATTCTCAAAATATACTTATTAGTTTTTGTCCATAATTAATTTGTGAGAAAAAAGTGTATTAATTTGTTTTAGAAACTAATAATTATTTAAAAGAATTTATTAATCTAATATTTAATTTACATTTTTTTTTCTTTTAATGAATAATTTAAAAATGATTTTAAGGCCAATAACATTTCATGTAATTTTTTACCCAAAAAAAATTGTAAAAATAAAATCAATCGATCTAAGAAATTTACTCTTAATAGGAAAATTAAAAATGATTTTAAGGCCAATAACCTATAGGTATTCTTCCCTTAACATCTAATAAAATCAATCGATCTAATAAACTCTGGTTCATATGCGTAAAGAAGTAAGGCGACGAGAGCAAGCAACACGACTTGCTTCGTTCAAAAGAGGCGTAAACAACTCAAGAACTATAGTCTTATTAGGGTTTATCATTTCCGGTGACGTTGTTTCAAAGAGAGACTTCCAAAAGTGCAAAATCTTGGACTCTATAGCTTCTCTCGCAAACCCATTCGCCTTTGATACATCCTTGACATAACTCAAATTCTCCTCTAGCGTCTTAAGCTCTTGTTTGTATCGTTCAACACCAGAAGGTTTCACTAGACCACCAGTTTTGAGAACCGAAACAATGCGAGCCAAAATTCTGACTCCAAAAGCAAAATAATAGGAGGACATTTTGAATTGTTCCCATTGGATTGATTTGCCACCATCATGATAAACTCCATTCTTGGGTTTGATATATGTTTCAAACACATACTGAATAACACGGAACACTCTTCCTACCACCGGACCGTCAAAGTTTCTCTTCCCATCATATTTGAATAGCCAATAACAGAAGACTAACATAGAACGTATGTCATCAGATAATAGGAACATTGCTTCAGCCAGAAAGAGAGAGAGCTCAACTCCTAGTCGTACAGCCTCCTCTTTCTGCTCCTGCTTCTGCTTCTCTTTCGTCCTGCACAATTTGTTTTTTTTTTTCACTTTGTAACCGTACCCGAGTAAGAAAATATATATTTTTCTAAAGGAAATAATGACGATCACTAACCCTAATGTGTACGGAGAATATCTAGACTTTGCTAATTTCTTGTTGTGACGGAGAACTCGGCCAGTCATGGACATCGATTGCAATTGGTTCGTGATGTCCGACATGTCAAAGGAACTCATCGAAAAAGACTCCTGATGCAATTTTTGTGGGCTTGCCAATGCATAAAGATAAAGAAACAACTCATAGTCAAAAAATCAGTTGCAAATTATATGCTTAACGCATTTAGTTGTTTGAATGGGCCAACATAGAGAAGAACCCTAGATCGTAACCTTAGCCTTCAATTTGAAACAAGATAGAAAACCCTAAATCGTAACTTTAGCCTTCAATTTGAAACTGTTTAAATCCAAATTCAGAAAACCAAATAAAAACAAAAATCATGGAAAGAGAAGAACTAGGCACTTACCTCATCACCTCATCACCTCATCACCGTATAGTGTGGACCTAAAAATATCTGATCTTCTTTAACTTTTAGGGAGTTTTTAAGAAACTTGAAATCTGAATTTTATAGGAATTTAAAAACTATTTTATCATAAAAATTTGCTAGAGTATATTTATTTAATTTATTTATCTAAACATTATTTTAAATTAAAATTAATTGAAAATAATATCAATTAAATTTGTAATTAATGAAAAATTAAAGAATATGATTTCATATGTTAAGACTTTAGAGTAATCATTAACTAAAATCATAATCTTTTCCCTCGACAAGTTTTTTTTTCTAGACTTATTTTCTTTTTACATTGAGTCAATAGTAAAAGTTAATTTTTGAACTGTTGACTTCTATTTTATTTTTCTCGACTCAATTTTGTTCTCCATTAATTATATTAACATATTCATCTTATATATTAATTGTTTTTTAGTTACAATATAAGCTTTTCCCAACAGTTGATTTTTGAAAAAATCGAGTTACACATGATAAAAAATATCGTGATCTTTTAATTGTACAATAATATTTGTAAAAACAATTAATCAAATCATTTTTATGACTATTTAGTTTTTAAATAAAGACTAAATTGTTTTTTTGAACAAAATAGAAGTTAGGTATATATTCAAATTCTTAAAAATTATACTGTGGATTCTAAAAGTACTCCTTTTCAAAAACCTTTTCCAAAATGCTCCCGAAAATTTGAGATATACTCAAATAAGTATGTAAACTTATACAAACATACACAAATCACTTTTAAACGTGTAAAAAAACTTATAATATTATATAAATACCTTATAAATAATTTTTAAAAAATTATAATTAAAGATCTTGTAAAACCTTTTAAAATACCTTGTATAACCCATAAAAACCTTTGAAAACCTTCTAAACCTTACCAAAAAAAAAAAGAATCGAGTATCTAAATAGCATTTATCACAAAGAAGTACCTACTAAATCTTATAAAACTTTATAAGCTTTTCAGATTTAATGAGAAGTATTTTGAAAATAGACAGCTAAAAGAGTATTTTTGAAAAATGCAATACTAAAAAAGGATATTTCTCAAAAATGGTCTTTCAAAATTGTAATAAGATTTAGGGTATACCATCAATAATTTCATTATTTTCCTTTTTTTTTTTTTTTTTATCATCTGATAGTGTACAAAGATAGAAAACTAGAGGATAAAATTCAGTTCAGAGAAAATGAAAAAAAAAAAAAAAACCAAAAGAAGAAAACTGCAAGTGCCTGGTAGTGGAGCCATAAAGCTCTCCTTGTTGAATAGTGAAGCCATAAAGCCATAAAGCTCTCCTTATTACTACACTAAAATCTGCAGTTAACCCTCACCCGTAAATCCTTATTCTTCCGCAACAATCTGATTTTCGAGCCATGAAGGACCTCATAACGCCAACTGAAATCTTCTATCCTGTGTCACACTTTTTGCAATAGCTGAGCCACTTTATTTGCAGACCGCCCAACTTGTTGACACTCCCAAGATACAGACCTAGCACACACATTATGAATCTCTTTTAATATAAAGCAAAACCGAGGCCATTCATGTGGCCTGTTAATTTGTCTCCACCACCTGCGCGCTATCAATGACCACAGGTCCACAGCCACTCGTTCCATATGCACGTTCTGTAAAGCCTATACTGCCCACAAAACACATCTTAAACCCGCCCGACAGATCGAGTCAGTTCGAGATAATGCTTCTCTTGCATGGTACACCACCTGACCACAATCGTCTGTCACTATCCAAGCTCCACCAAACATAGATGATGAATTTATCCATGATATAGCAATATTACACTTGACAGTGCCGGGAAAATGTTTAATCCATCGAGCCTCCACTGCCCCATCCTTCTTATTCCATCTGGACTCCAAACACCCCGCACTCTGTTGCGCCTCTTCCACTGAAAAGCCTTCTGAAAATTTTCCCATTCTAAAAATTTTCTTTAAGTAGGACGACAAAAAATAATAATAATAAAAGGCTTCTAGAGTTTTATTTTTATCCTTTTTTTGATTGAAAGGATATAGAGCTGAGGTAACGAAAGATTAGTTACATATTTTTCAGTCGTAATTACAACAAACAATATTCCCTAAGATATGGTCAACGGACGTATAAAAATTAAAAAAATAAAAGAGACCAAAAAACAAAAAACAAAATGATATGTTCAAGCGAGTTTTGCAATCTTAAATAAAAAAATGATAATAATCCTACTTCTATTATTATTATTATTATTATTATTTTGTTTGAAATTCTACGTTAATTGAACCTAACCTGATTTTTTGATAAAAGTACATCACATTACCATTATAAGTTTACAACTATGACCATTTGTTAAATAGATATGATTGTAAAATCAAAATGGATAAACGTTAAAATTATCCCGAAAACTTAAAGATTTAACTCCAACTGCGTATTATTGAGTTGTTTATATGTCAGATAGATGTTTTGTCTGTTGTGTGGAGAGTGATAATGCCTTAAGAAGTTAAAGAGAGAGTTGATGGAATGAAAGCAACAGAAACAGGGACGCTGCGTTAACACTAGTCATGGAGATGAAATCTTCATTGATAGAATTAAATGAGAAGCATCAGTACTTGTAACTTGTAAGTTACTGTGACGATTCAAAGTTTTGAGAGAAGCCACATAAATAGTGGGTTCTTTTCCACACACAAAAAAAAAAAAAAAAAAGCATTAATAGTGTGTCTCAACTCTCAACTCTCAAGAGAACGAATAATGTTGCAAGAAGTGTAAAATATATGCCATGTTACCGTTAGAGACCGAAGAAGCTTTAACGTTTGAAACAATGATAGACTTTCTTTGATTAGTTTAGGCCTACTCTGCTTCCTTTGGTTTCCTGCTGGACCAAGGCTTTAATTGATTTTGAAGTGATATAAACCAATTATTATTTAAGACCATAAGAAAGCTCTATGCGGTAACTGGGCGCTGACCTAACGCCTAGCATCTAAAACGCATAATTGGGGTCTAGACGATTTTAGGTGGTTTAGGCATTTACAACATAAAAATTATATATATATGTATATATATATTTAAAAATATTTATTTAACTTATATCAACACTCAGTCTCCTCAAAACTCTACCCTAAATGTAAAATATAGAATGCAAATCTTTTTAAAAAAGTGTTAAAATTCAATTTAATTTATTGTAATTTTATAAAAGAGGGTGACGATTATTCCCGCCTAATCTGATGATTCCTGCTTAATTTTGTGTATACTAATTATTTTTAAAGAAAATAGAAATACTTTTTTTGTTATTTAGATTGAGAGTTTGTGATGTTGTCAATTAAACTACAAATGTTTGATAAAAATCATAAAACTTTGTTAAATACGTTTTTATGTGTTTCTAACCGAGACTTCTATTATGTAACTACATTTTTTCTGTTAATGATTGTACGTAGTCCACAGTTGAAATCCCGGTTTTAGAAATCGTTAGTAGGACGGAGCCTAACGCCTAACGCCTAACGAAAAAAATCAAAAAATAAAACAGAAATTAATCAAAGACTAGTTTTAGAGCTATTTTTTAATAAAATAATCAAGACATCATGATACAAAGTCTGGTTTTGCTTGAGTTTTTACATGCGAGTTCAATCCGATTATGATTAAGATTTCTCTATATAATTAACTCTTATTTACCCTAATCTCTCTATTGTATAAATTGTACTTAGAAGAAAAACGTTGTATTACGAATTTACACTTCTAATAATAAGTTTATCTCTTGTGGCCGTGGATATAGCCAGTGAACCTCATTGGTAAACCTTGTAACACATGCGTCTCTGCTTTACATACGTACGTACGTTATCTACTACTAGGTAAGTATCGGCATACGCATATCCAATCCAACAACAAAAGAAAATGTATATTTGATTAAAATGTAAATACAAAAACTGAAACCTAAACAATATAACTATTAGACTAATATAATTGTTTTGGTTTGAATTTTGAAATAATTATAAATTAAAAATCATAAAATCCGAAAAACTTAAAAAAAAAAAAAAAAGCAAAAAGAATAACATTAACCTAAATCGAATATAAAACGGGATTGAACATCATTACTGCACTATTTCATAACGTTTTAATTGATATTTTACAAATTAAATAATATTTTATTATTGTTCGTCGTCATTCTATTTTATTGATAAAATCGTTGGTTTCCCAAAAAATACAACAGAATAATTTTTTTTTAATTATATAAGTTGGTATAGTTTGATGGAAACCCCGTACGTACGTAGAAAATTTTAACAAAAGTATGAACATTTTGTTTTTTTTTTTTTTAAAAGGTATTATTTTTAAATTGCAACCCTGCACACAAATCTTGTTACTTGCGCTTAAAGAAAACGAAAACGAGTCAGTTGAACAGAGCCGTTCGTCTTGAATTCCATCGGGTGAGATCTAGAAAGCTGTTCATCTTGAATTACATCGGCCATTCTCTTCTCTCTCTTCCACTGAAACGAAGTCGAGGAAACTTAGAACAGAGTCCGATATATTTCTACGAAGCCGAATAATCCAAGATTTCTCACTTTCTTGAAACAGAGCTCGTACTTGAGATAATACCGAAGCCCGTTAGTGTTGAACTCCATCGGCCATTACGTTCGCCCTCCTCATCGAAACGAAGTCAAAGATCCTGAGTCTCTTACTCTCTCCAAGCGTAAGTCCCGTCGTTTCTTCCTAATCTCGACGATCGATCATGGATAATCAAGAAAATGGAGACTGGGAAAACGCTAATGGTTTTGAAGAATCAGATGACGAACAAGGGAACTACGATGAAATAATGGCCGATCCAGAAGCACAAGACGATTTAGGACTGTGGGATGCTGATGTAATTGAAGAAGAGAATTGGAATCTTTTCAATATGAATGACGAACAGAACATGGATCATGATCATGTTGAAGAAGTGATCCTCCAGGTACAAGAGAACGTGAATCCTCTTGCTTTGCAACAAAATGGTAATGATATTGCTTTCCAACCTCATCCCATACATCATGTCGAAGATTTTGGTCTGCTGGATGACTTGGAATGGTTAAATATATTTAATTTTGATGGTATCGGTGAACAAGCACCTGTTGTTGGTGGTTTAGAACAAGATCCTATTGCAGAGGATATGCCACAGATCCAAGAGAATGGTAATTTGCTTAATGGTAATGTAGTTGTTCAAGATGGCGTTTTGCACCAGATACAAGTGAATGGTAACCACCTTGGTTTGCACCAGATACAAGTGAATGGGAACCACCTTGGTTTTCAGCAGATTCAGCATATTGGGAATCACCTTGGGTTGCACCAGATACAAGTGAATGGGAACCACCAGATACAAGTGAATGGGAACCACTTTGGTTTGCAGCAGATTCAGCATAATGGTAATCACCTTGGTTTGCAGCAGATTCAACATGTCCAAGATGATGGGTTATGGGATAACATTCAGAATATGGATTGGCAAAACATAGCAAATTTGGTGGGTAATGATGACCAAGGCCATGTTGGTGGTTTAGAAGGTTGGGACTATGCTAACGGTGTCGAAGTAATTCCACAGCCATTACCAAATCAAGCTTTAGGACTGTATGGGGGGGGGGG
>NC_025693.1:34560954-34566080 GCF_000633955.1 Camelina sativa
GGGGGTGAAGTCAATGGAGAACAGAATTTGTATCAGAACTTGGAACTTCAACTCTATAATGACCCTCCCCCAGATGACTTTTTTGATGGGGTAGAAGAGTATATTGAAGAACTGGTCAATGGAGCAGGAAATGGTGCAGAAGACTGAGCGAGACATGGAGACTGAAGGATGATGTGAATGGAGAATAGAAGGGAGCAAAGTTGGTTTTCTGAGAGCATATTACGGTTGTGCATCCAAGAGTTATCACATTCTTCTGAGCTAGGATCCAAACATGTTGTAATATACCTGCTATCACACCATCTTGAATTGCAGTAATGATTATGCTACAGAAATCTTGAACTAGTATGTGTACTTTTTCCAAAGAGATCTTATGGTTCTGGGTCAATACAAAAAGTAGTTGACATTGATGGGCTCACATTGAGACACAAATTAACCCAATGATAACTTAGTGTTTTCTTTCAAGAAGTATATATATATCTTCCCTCATGTTGTGCAGCTTCCTGAATCTGTAAGTTTACCCTTCCAATCTCAGTACTCATTCCGAGGTCTATAACTAAGAAAATGTAATTCCTATCGATCATAACGATGGTTCCTGCAAACACCATGCCTTTCTGTCCTTGAATATCAGCATTCTCATTCACAGGTTTGGTGGCTAGGTTTTGAGCTGATCATCAAACCCAGTACATGCATATCACCAAGCAATCCTCAGTTCCATATATAACGTCACCAGGGAACAAGCTCCTTCAAAGCTTACTCAAAGCTTCCAAATGGCATTAACAATTATGATCAAAAAAATATCACAAGTACTAATGTTTCATTCCAAAGGAAATCACATTTGCGGCCTAAACAATACGTACGGATGTTTCCATTCCAAATTGACGTGCTTCTTTATCTCGACTCTCGTTTCAAAACCATAGATATGATGCTGCTTCACCACTTCATTAGGAAAGTATCTATCTGCCTTTAACAATTCAGCACTATTGCTTTCATGCTTCATAGATCAAAAACCAAGAATTTAACATCTTACACGTACGTCGCCACGGGACGAGGGCCACTTTGTTGATTTGAGTCATAACTTCATTTAAACTAATAATTTTGATACATCATCAGACCTCACCTAGTTAGTTTCTTTTTTTTTTTTTTTTGGGTAAGGGGATGGGAGAAAACGTATCTAAGTGATTTTATTAATAGGTTTTAGTAAAATCATATTAGAGCTATATATACACATACGGATCTTGGATACTAATTAGATAATGTAATTGGAGTTTTATCAAATATCACTTTACTCTTACTACCTTCAAATAAAAATCTAAAAACATTAATCGATTGGGTAATATGAGTAACAAAATCACTAATTTTGAATAATTTTTTCATCCGTACTCTTATAAATTAGAAGGGTTTCATCGAATTTTAGTCTACCCGGTTGGGATCGATTTTGCACTTAAATTAGTGGTAATTTTGGTTTGTTCGTCATCAAAATATTGGTACGGTTTTGATTTGAATAATCCCAACCGGTTCGATTTAGTTGTGTATCGCCCACAAAAACCTCCGTTAAGCAGAACAACAATTCCAAAAACGCCTTCTCGCCTTTCGTCTCCAATGCTCTCTCGTGTATGCCCAATCCTCCGCTATAACCGTCTCTGCTCTGCAGAAGCGCGTGAAATGTCACGCGCCTCTCTCTTTCTCCTCCAACCCATCTTCTTACGCTCTTCCTCCCCGAGAACTGCTCTTGTGAACCGTCTCGATGTTTCTTCTTCTTCTTCGGAGTTTTCTCCGATGTTCCGTCGGAGTTTCCACGCTTTACGCAGCACCGGAGGAGACTGGACAAAGATTCCGAAGCCAGTAGGTCGGGTATTCGCGGAGAGGAGAGAGTATAGGAAGATGAGGAGGAGAGCTCCCAAGAAGAAACAGGAATTGGAGCTTAGTGTTAGTATCTGCATCGAGGAACAGCTTCCTGATGATATTGAGATTCAGGTTTGTTCAATTTTGGATTCAGTATAATAAGCTCCTATGGTTTGTTCAAATTAGCTTTTGGGATCCTTATCAATTTTTAATCAATGTAGAATATTGCGGAAATGCTTCGTCTCAATGTACCCATGGCAATGAAGTTGGCTTTCAATGGTTTGAAAGATTCCAAGTATAAAACAAGAGAAACTGATATAGAAGATCTTGGTGGGTATGAAACTGTCGATTTATCTGTAATGCTTTGCAATGATGACTTCATTTGTAAACTTAACAAAGAGTGGAGGGGTGAAGATCATGCCACGGATGTGCTTTCTATGTCACAACATGTCCCTGAGCTGAAGCTTCCAGTAGTAAGAGTTGTTTTTTTACTTATTTATTTATTAACTCTTTGGTTTTAACAGTATGGTTGGTTACTAATTATGGTCATTCTTCGTGTAGCTTATGATGGGAGATATCGTCATTTCTGTTGAGACAGCTGCAAGGCAGGCTGCAGAGAGAGGGCACAGTCTTCTTGATGAGATACGCATTCTTATGGTATGTTAATTAGTTGTGGAGTTAAAAAACCTGTTACTGACTTACTGTTGAACTACAACATATAAGTAAAAAATGCTGATTTTTTTTTTAGGTGGGTTTTGGGATTTTTCCCTGTGTAGATTAGAAGCTACTAGGAGTTTTGTTTGGTTACCTTGGTGTTTTTGTGCTTACAAGTATACTTCTTGATCCTTTTTATTCCATTAAACCATGTAATTGTAGAAGATATTAGGACCATGTAGTTGTAAAAGGACAGTAGCCAATCTTGCCCGTTTTTAATGAGACAATGGTTTAGTATGATTTGTGTCCCAGCCTCTATTTGCTGATACCTTAATGTCTTTTTCAAGATCCATGGGTTGCTACATTTACTGGGCTTTGATCATGAGATCAGCGACGAGGCTGAGAAAGAAATGGAGGAGGAGGAGGAGTTGTTGCTCAAGAGCCTTGGCTGGAAAGGAAAAGGACTCATTCAGAGTGCATATGACATTGAAAAAACAGCTAAACCTCAGCCGGATAAATCAGATGGTATTATTCTTGTGTTTACTGTTATCAACACTTATCCCCCTCTTCAATGGGGATACTAGATATATACTATCTTCTTGTTCTTCTAAGATAAACTTACAGACTACTGTTAAAAGACAGGAAGGAAGGGGATGGCGTAAGATTGTACAAACCAAAGTTCTCCTATATATTCTGTGATATGGATGGTATGCTTACATATTCAACAATGTATAGTTTTTGCTTTCAGTTTCCTATTCTTTCTAATGGGATTTTGATGTGAACGCTACTAGGCACACTACTTAACAGTAAAAGTCAGATTTCGGAGGCAAATGCAGAAGCTTTAAAAGAAGCCTTGCGGAGGGGACTTAAAGTCGTCATAGCTACAGGGAAGGTGAGAAGACAGCAGTTTTACAGTGACTTCATGATTGGACTTTTCTTTGATACAACTATATCTTCCCTTATATTCTGTTATTTGTCTTTCTTTGAGATGTTTTGGAGATGGGATCTGTTCCTAAACTTATCTATTTATCACAGTCCCGCCCAGGTGCGATCAAAATCTTGAAANTCATTCAGAGTGCATATGACATTGAAAAAACAGCTAAACCTCAGCCGGATAAATCAGATGGTATTATTCTTGTGTTTACTGTTATCAACACTTATCCCCCTCTTCAATGGGGATACTAGATATATACTATCTTCTTGTTCTTCTAAGATAAACTTACAGACTACTGTTAAAAGACAGGAAGGAAGGGGATGGCGTAAGATTGTACAAACCAAAGTTCTCCTATATATTCTGTGATATGGATGGTATGCTTACATATTCAACAATGTATAGTTTTTGCTTTCAGTTTCCTATTCTTTCTAATGGGATTTTGATGTGAACGCTACTAGGCACACTACTTAACAGTAAAAGTCAGATTTCGGAGGCAAATGCAGAAGCTTTAAAAGAAGCCTTGCGGAGGGGACTTAAAGTCGTCATAGCTACAGGGAAGGTGAGAAGACAGCAGTTTTACAGTGACTTCATGATTGGACTTTTCTTTGATACAACTATATCTTCCCTTATATTCTGTTATTTGTCTTTCTTTGAGATGTTTTGGAGATGGGATCTGTTCCTAAACTTATCTATTTATCACAGTCCCGCCCAGGTGCGATCAAAATCTTGAAAACGGCTGATCTAACTGGATCAGATGGCATTGTCTCAGAGTCCTCTCCAGGCGTCTTCGTTCAGGTTTCCTACTTTCTCTAACATCTGGGAACTAGTGAGGTGCACCAATATCGATGTAGTCTCACTAATATCTGTTTAATTACAGGGTTTACTTGTCTATGGTAGGCACGGAAAAGAAGTGTATAGAGGAAACTTAGACCGAGACGTCTGCAGAGAGGTAAATCCATTTAGATTTTGACTACAACTACCACCACAGACTTAAATCTCATGCCTTTGGCTTAGTTCACAACATGCATTATAATTCTAGAACCCAGTCTCTTTGCATCATAGACTCATAGTTCTCTACTATGTGAAGCAACAAAAAACTAGTTAACGAGCTATGATGGTCTTGAATTTATTATCTGTGTGCATCGTGATTGAATAACTGGGTTCTAGGAATTCTATTTCATACATACTAATTTTTATTTGCAATATGCAGACGTGTCTTTATTCTTTGGAGCATCGAATTCCTCTCATTGCATTCAGCCAGGATCGCTGCTTGACATTGTTTGACCACCCTCTTGTGGACTCTCTTCACACAATCTACAATGAGCCAAAGGTAGGATAATGAAACTGTTACTCTCTCTCCCCTTATAGTTATAATTTTTATCAGCTTCTTGCATAAATTATATACATGTTATGTGTTAACAGGCTGAAATCATATCGTCCGTTGATCAACTTATCGCTGAATCAGACATTCAGGTAATTCCCGGAGTCAGAACTTAGGTTTTGCTTTCTTACATCTGTATAAGCCAGAGTAGTGATGTTTGGTTCTCTTATATATCCGAAGAAAGTGATATTTATGGACACAACCGAGGGAGTCTCATCTGTTATCCGTCCGTATTGGTCAGAAGCTACGGGAGACCGCGCTAATGTTGTTCAAGCTCAATCAGACATGCTAGAAATCGTCCCACCAGGAACCTCC
>NC_025693.1:34567132-34579308 GCF_000633955.1 Camelina sativa
CTCAATCATTTGGGTGTTTCACCGGATGAGGTAACAATCTAGCATCTTTTTACGACATTTAAAGAAACTCAAGTAGGCGTAGGTATGGAAGTCAAAAATAAAATAAAATTGAATCGTCCACCCCTGAACTCAAGCTCTAAAACTTGATTTGCTTGTTTAATTTGTTCAAGGCTAGATAATTGATGAATCAAACCGGACTTTTTTTAAATCAGATAATGGCAATTGGGGATGGAGAAAATGACATAGAGATGCTGGAACTGGCCTCGTTGGGAGTTGCTATGAGCAATGGTGCAGAAAAGACAAAGGCCGTGGCTGATGTGATAGGTGTGAGCAACGACCAAGACGGTGTTGCGGATGCCATCTACCGCTACGCCTTTTGAGATTTTACCACCATATTTAATTACAAGATACACAAAATTAAATTTTTGAGGTTAAGTAGGCATTATTCTTCTTCTTATAGATGAAAATCTTGTCTCATTTACCCACCTTTTGAAGGAAAATGATTCATTGCAGAGTCTCTTGTTGTTCTGTTCAAGTTCGTTATTCTTAATTTCTTTCATTCGTGTGCCAGTAGCCTAATAACACAAAAAAAATGTTGCGGCTCTCATATGAACAAGTCCAACTCATCATGTATTTGTACAATTTGATCTCATATAGCTGCAGTGACATTAGTTAACATAAAACCTTGTAAAATAGTCCTCGCGTCCATGATAACAAGAGGTAGCTTTCGCTGCTAGGCTCCGAAATTTTTTACGAATGACTGTTGGTTCTTGGAGTGGCTTAAAATATACAGTGTGTAATCCGACCAATTGGTGAACAAGTTCTAAAACTAAGATTAGTGCCACGACGACCAATGCAGAAAAACTGGTGTAAGTATAAAACCATTCCAAACGATTTCTTAAAAGTGATGTAAGATTCAAACCTAATTGGTGTCAAGTTACACGAATCTTGTTGCTATAAACTTTGTTGACAAATATAGTACAAATACTTTGCAACACAGCTAGATTCTATATAGACTATGAATTGATCAGATCAATTATAGTAATAGGGGACCAAGAATGCAGTCTTTTCTTTATCTGCATGGAAGAGCATGAAGCTTCAGCCTCTGTAGAGGCCTGACGGATCTGCGTTTTGCACAATCCATGGGTGCTCAAGAAGCTTGTGCAAGGCCAAACGTTGAGTAGACTCCTTAAGCAGCATCTGTATGGTCAGAAAGTGCGAAAATCAGAATTCACTCTTCAAATGCACAAAAGCTTAAGAGAGATTTACAAGGTATGAGAGAGTAGGAACCTGGCTAATCAGGTCTTTTGCAGATGAAGACACAATAGGTTTGGAAGGGAACTTGAGATCCACTTGAACAATCCTGCAGCATTTGTAGAACAAGAAAAAAAATTCTTTAATGTACGTTACCACAACATCATACTAATCTTATCCTAAGCTTTAAAAACAGGCTGTTACCTTTTGTATGTCTCTGAATGCTCCCTGGCCTCAAACGGAGGAACACCGTAGAGAAACTCATAGCAGAGAATTCCTAGACTCCATATATCGACACTTGCATCGTGTTCCACACTTTCCACTGTAACTCCAAAAGCAAAAAAGAGTCAGTTAGCTGGGAGCAGACGTCTCTGATTTAAAAACACACTGGAGAGGTTTTACGTACCCATCTCAGGTGGAAGGTAATCCAAAGTCCCACACATAGTCCGTCTACGGTTGAATGTATGAACTGACCATCCAAAATCTGCAATCTTGAGCTCACCCTGATAGTATATATATCCATGAATACATAAACAGTTAAGCTAACTTCAATAACATGGCATTGATGGAAAATGAGAAGCAGCAAAGATGTGTTACCTGAGCACCAATCAATAGATTTTCTGGCTTTATATCTCTGTGTATTACGTGCTTTCCATGGCAATAGATGAGGGCTCTTGCCAATGACGCAACATACTGTTACAACAAAATTAAAGGGTATGAGCTCGTACTAGTCTACAAGAAGTGTAAATAGAAAAGACTACAGAGATTCAGAGGCAAGGGTTAAGGTAAATATCACTAGTACTCACAGTTGCTGCTCGACGTTCGCTGAAGTACTTGCATTTTTGAAGCTCCTTGTAAAGCTCACCTCTAGCAGCATACTCTAAAATCAAGTAAACCCTTTTCTGCAACAAAAGGTATTCGAGAAACTGTTATTATCACAGAGACAAACATTGTAATGTCAACAAGTAAGAATCTTAAAATTCACACAAAACACAGCACAACACCTGATCATAGAAGTAACCATAGAGCCTTAGAATATTGGGATGCCTAAGATGAGACTGAATCTCAACTTCCCTACGAAGCTGGTGCTCAACTTGTGACTGTTGAAGCTGCGTCTTAAAAAGAACCTTTAAAGCCACAATGTGATTGCTCTGTTTCAAATATGCGCATATAAGAAGAAGAAAGACATCAAATCACAAACAATCATCTCCAAACAAATCTTTCTGTGAATAACTCAAAAAACAACAACAACATTGATTGTAAAAAAGAGACACAAACACTAACCCGCTTCTCTCTTGCTATATAAACATGGCCAAACTTCCCTCTACCAAGAGGCTTCCCAACGTCGAAATCGCTTGTAGTCCATCTCTTTTGTGCAGCCTCTATTGCCTCCTGACACAATAATCACAAAGATACAATCCAATTCCACCCTCAGATAACACTTAAAAACAATCATAAGAAACCAAATCTGTCTTTTGTTAACCTAAAATTGAATACTCTAGAAATTGAAATTTCCAGAAACGAAGATCTCTATTCTTTCAAATCCAATTCTTATCAGGAATCAAAAGATATGTCGATAAAATCAAAAACTCCCTAAACCCTAATCCTCGGATTTGTCAATGAATCTAAAGATCTCACAGTAAAACAAGGCTAACTCCACAACCGTGAATTGAAATTTCTCGAAATCTCCCCAACAATAATTCTTTCTCAAATTAAACAGAGAATATCGAATTCAAACGAAACGAAGATTTATTTCTGAAAAAATCAAACAACCCAATCGAGAATCCCAAACACAAACGAACAAGGAAGCAACACAAGAGATATATAAAGAACAAATCCCTAAAATTGAAACATATTCGGCAAAAGAACAAAAAAAAANAAAAAAAAAAAAAAAAAAAAAAAAAGGGAATCAATGAGATCAAGAAGAAGTAAATTTTTCTTACGTTTTGCTGCGTGTCTGTAGAAGTCCCCATGGAAAGAGATCGATTGAGCCAAGATAGCGAGAGAGAATCAAGAAGAAAGAGGAAGAGAAGAGAGAGAGAGAGAGAGCAATTATACAAAAGAGAGATTTGGATTTGGGATCCAATGGAGAAATTTAAAAAGGAGGGCTGACAATATACAAAACGTAAACCAGCGAAGCACCAACGGTCGAATCCAAAGACTGCCACGTGTTGATTAATCTGCATCGAAGTTTTTTTTTTATTTTCAAAATTTTCTACTACAGGCCCATATTTTAAGCCCATGGTTTAGCAGGCTGACCTTCTCATCCTGCAGCTAAATTAATTATTTAAAAATAATACTATATTTTCTTTTCAAAATCCAACCCTTATTTTTTTGACACTTTCAGGATAAACTATTCCAACTTCACAATCACAATGATAATACAATCACCAGAAGCCCAGATAAGTAAGTAGCCCAATACGCTTCAAGATAATAGAACGATTGAGATTTAATTCGAAAATGAACAAGCACGTGTCAATACCTCCCCCGAAGTAGCTCCATGCAGAGCTGACACGCCCGCGTAACACTCTTCTCTATTGCCTCATCGTTCGCCACGTTTCTTGTTTCGCTTCTCCCTTATAATTCGTTACACCACAACAAATCACAAATCACCAAAGATACAAACACAAAAACATAACTCTATACAATTCACAATTTCTTCACAAGATCGACTCAGAGAACAAAAAGAATAAAGAAACAAAAAAAAATGGCGGATCATCATCAACAGCACCATCAGCAGACGCAACAACCAATAATGAAGAGTCTCGACGACTCATCACCATCGACACGACAAATAGTGAGATTCCTAACGGCAGCGACGATCGGCCTTTCACTTCTGGTGCTCTCGGGACTGACACTAACCGGAACCGTGATCGGTTTGATCGTAGCGACGCCCCTGATGGTTCTGTTCAGCCCGGTGTTGGTTCCCGCGGTGATAACGATGGGGCTTTTGACGGTGGGATTCTTATTCTCTGGTGGTTGTGGGGTGGCAGCAGCGTCGGCTTTGACGTGGATCTATAGGTACGTTACCGGAAAACACCCGATGGGAGCGGATAAAGTGGATTACGCGAGGATGAGGATAACGGAGAAAGCGAAAGAGTTTGGACATTTTGCGCATCCGCAAACACACCAAACCACAACAACTTAATCATTAAGAGTTTTATAATGATATGAATCTTGATGTTATATTATGTTTTATGATTACCCTACGTATGTTTTTTTGGTACTGTTCGTGGCCTTTTTTTTTTTTTTGAAAAGATGTAATGTGAACTGTTCTTTTTATTCCATATAATTTTATATTTGTGACGTAATCTATCTTTTATTGGCTGATCGGTATTACTTCTTATTCTCATTATATTACAGTTTTGAGGTTCTTTGTTGAGCATGCATATTTATTTGGTTACATCTCTTCCAGTATATATATTTTTAATTCATCTAACGGAATAAGTTTCTATCCTTACGTAATACTCTTCTTTATGAAATGTCAATCAAACACTTTTTTTCTCTTGGTTTTTCGTTTAAGCTTTTCTCTCTTTGCACATAATACTCCAATGAATTATTACTACATATCTTGTAATTGAGGACCTTTATATGAGCATAAATAAGCTTGCATTCAAATTGTTCACCCACGCTGAGGACTCAGGAGGACAATATTCACTGCTTGTCTTGGGTACAATGCAATATATTTCAGAACAGTTCTACTTTGGAACGAAATCATACATTGACGATTATTCATGTTTTATTTTTGGGTTTTACCGCTTTGTCAATCTAATCTTGGAGATCACTCGGCTGATGAGTATAACATTCATTACTTGTTGTAGTTGTGCCAACCACGTGACCCATTCGCATATGATTCTTAGCTGTGTTGCATAGTGATTGGTCTCGATTTTCACATGTTGCATAGTGATTTTGGTCACTTTTTATATATGAAAACTAATCAACTACAGTCTACAACGATCTAAACACTTCTTCTTTCTTTTTTCATTATTCTTGAACAATTGCATTCGTTTCTTGCTATCTTTTAAATTTATATTTTACAGTATTTTAATTTCATATAAAATCTAATAATATAAATGGAAATATACAATCCTACTTTGTTGGAAATATATAATATATATTATTATAATACAATATAAGTTATTCAGTGAATACAATATACATTATAATAATATAGTCTAATTAGTACTCCCTCTCCCGTAAAATTTGATGTTTTGTGATATTTTTATGTTCCATAAATATTGATTTTCTACCACTTTTAGTTAATTAATATTAAAATTTTGTAAACTCCAAAAAATAATCATTAATTTTTAAAAAAAATTTGAATAGTCATTGATCTATAATATATAATACTTTTTTTACAAAGCAACAATAATGTATTTAAAGTTAATAATCATTATTTCTTAATTGTGTAAAAACTATCAAACATTAATCTTTAAGGGACAAAGAGTAGTAATTTCACTTGAAATTGGTTTTATAATTGTTGTTCAACTTTGTCACTTTACAAAATGGGATTTTATGTTTCTTTTAAAATCCTTTGAATCTCTACAAGTTATTGATTTTGGGGTTAGACCATATATCATACCGCAGCCTTAAACTTCCGGAATCGTTTAGAAGATCTTTTTTTTTTCGTGATCGATCAATCATCTCGTGACTTATTTTAGTTTTATAAATAGTTTATGGATAAGAGAACTGAGAACGATCATTATGATAGCTTGTGATAATCATTGCTTATCCATGATCAGACCCTTGTGAGTGAAGCAAAAGTTGATAAATTCAGACTTAATTATTATTTAATAGCCACGAACCAAAAGTTATCCTTTAATAAAAGTTTGGTGAGATTTAGATGATTTGTTCCCAGAACCCTATCTGATTATGGTCGTACATTGCTTTTTCTTATATTCAGAATAATCAAGTTGCCGTTTGTTTAATGGTCTGACTAGTAACAATTATGTATCCTAATTTTGTGAACCATTCCACGTGGGATAGATAAGTTCCCCTTAATGGATAACCTTTACTCAAACAATTAAAGAAAAGAAAAACAAATGGAAGAGAAACAATCAAGTGGATCTCGGAGCAGTGGAACCCTTAATTCGATATTGGAACATGGACCAAACGTTGTCCGAGTTGCTTGTTGCCTTTCCGATCCGAGCAAAGTCATTCTCCTTGTCTGATTTGTAGTATATATTTAGGATCAGTTTTGGGGAAATGAATAGTATGCTACACGAAAGTGACTCGTTACAAAGCTAACCACACAGACCACAACTACTGATTACAGTAACGATTGGACAATATTTGCAGACAAGACAAAATGTCCCAAATAGAGTTTTACATGATGACTTCAGTCTGTCTAGCTATACGCCGGAAATATTAGTTTAGAAAAGGGAAAAAAAATACAAGAAAAAACCCACAAAAACCTCGTTCGGCCTAAACCAATATGTTAATTGTGTTTTATTTGCTATTGTTGGTTTATTTTGTTGTTTATTAATGTTGTATAAACATAATATGTAGATATTTCTGCCACATACCGTAATCTCCACATTTCAATTAAATATATACTGCGTTACATAATTTTTACTACAGATATTTTTGATAGACACTCCACTCACGATAGACTATTCTCACATCAACTTGTTCTTGAATAAGAAAATGATGAAAAGTTTGTAAAGATTCACGACACGACATATATAACTAAATTATCATATTCTCTTAATGAGTTTTATTTTTGTTCAGAAAATAATTTATCAAAGATTATCCAGCCTCTGGAAAGTGTATTGATGTAATTTCTAAATTTTTAGGTTATGTAAAAACAAAGAAAAAAATGTCTTATGTACAAATTTTCAGCTTTGTTTCTCAAATTTTTTTCCTTATTATTTAGTTCCTTCATTGTTTTTCTTTTCTTCTAATGCTCATTATTGTTCATCATATGTAAGTTGTTAAAAAGATGATAAAATTACTTTGAGAATAATAATTCAATAAAAATAAAAAATGAGGATTTTTAATAAAAATTAATAGTTAATTTTAATAGCTTATAATTTTAAGTTTGTATCATTTAACTTCCAAAATTATTTTGGTAGATTCCGCTAAAATAACTTACGAAATTTATAAAAATTCCACACATGTTTTATTTTCAGGTGAATTTAGCCGTAAATTTTTTAATATCTAATAAAAATCTAAATAATAACTTGTGTGGAGCCTTGTGGTCTAGTGGTGAGGAGATATGTTTTACGACGTTAATACGTTTCACATTCTATTGCAATTGCTTAAAGTCATTAAATCACCACCGTGGCAAAAATGTTTAAAAGTATCTAAACAAAAATAAATTAATAAGAATAGAAAAATATATAAATGAGGAGTTTTTAGAAATGTCTATAAGAACATAATAGGTATATATCCTATATACTTTTAGTAATTTAGTTAATAAAAAATAAAAAAATGTTATAATTAAAAGATTTTTTTTTAATTTGTATTTTAAGAAACTCACATCCGTTTATAGCGTTGGAGGTGGTATTAGTTTAGATACCCTGACTTATAAAAATACTCTCTCCGTTTTAAAATATAAGATGTTTTGGAGAAGTTTGTTGTTTCATAATATATGATGCTTTCAAATTTTAATGTAACTTTTAGATTAGTTTAGTATTTTATATTATGCAGTACTGTTTCTGATTGGTTGAACTTGTTAAAAGTAAAAACTTCTTAATCTGTGTGCTTTGCTTAAAACATCCTATATTTTGAAACGGAGGGAGTATCAAATAATAATTTAAAGAGTAAACAAAAAAATAAAGTAACAAACGAACATAATAAGCACATATTTCTCCACGTGTCGTAATCTTGACATTGAGTTTATTAATAGTAACCGTACGGTTTGTGGATAGGGTCAAGATTTTCATAACTTTACCGTGGTTAAGATTGACCCAACCATAGTTAAAAGACAAAGCAGTTTATAACTCAAAGACAAACCTCTCCCATATTCTAGACTCACTAACAAATTCACAACAACAAACAAAAAAAAAAATGATGATCGGAGAAAATAATTATAAGCGGCCACATCCGACCATCCATATCCCTCAATGGGACTCAATCAACGATCCAACATGCACAATCTCTTCACCATTCTCTAACGGCGTTAACGATCACCCACACTCTCCGTCACCGTTTCTCGACTCCTTCACTTCTCTCTACCGTTACCTCCCGTCAAACGAGTTAACGAACGATTCAGACGAGTCATCACTCACCGACGAGTTTCACATGTACGAGTTCAAGATCCGACGATGCGCGAGAAGCCGATCTCATGACTGGACTGAGTGTCCGTTCGCTCATCCCGGAGAGAAAGCACGACGGAGAGATCCGAGGAAGTTTCATTACTCCGGCACCGCTTGTCCTGAGTTTCGTAAAGGGAGTTGTAGGAGAGGTGACTCGTGTGAGTTCGCTCACGGTGTTTTCGAGTGTTGGCTTCATCCTTCTCGTTACCGTACTCAGCCGTGTAAAGACGGAACGAGTTGCCGGAGAAGAATCTGTTTCTTCGCTCATACGACGGAGCAGTTACGTGTTTTGCCTTGTTCCTTAGATCCAGATCTTGGTGGATTCTTCTCTTCGAAATCAGGCTTAGCTACTTCTCCGACTTCGACCCTCGGATCTCCACATTCGGAATCTCCGCCGCTTTCTCCGAGCACCGGTGAACTCATTGCGTCGATGAGGAAGATGCAGTTGAACGGAGGTGGTTCGTGGAGTTCGCCGATGAGATCTGGACTTAGGTTACCTTTTTCGTCGTCTTTGCGTCCGATTCAAGCGCCGACGTGGCCGAGAATTAGGGAGTTTGAGATCTGGGAGAGTGAACGTGAAGAAGAAGCTCCGGCGATGGAGTTTGTGGAATCTGGGAAAGAACTGAGAGCCAAGATGTACGCGAAACTCAGTCGAGAAAACTCACTCGGTTGAGTTAACCCGGTTCTGTTAACCGAGTCTATGATGATGTGGCAGTTCTATCCAGTTTGACTCGACTATTTTATTTTTGTGAATATTTGGAGAGTTTTTTAGTTGGGTAGATAAATGACGTGGCAAATCAATCTTATCGTCGTTTTGTAACTGATACTTGGGAGGCCTTTCTACAATTTGTTTGGCATTTTCGTATTTTACTTATTTTGTTTTCTTTTGCCATTGGTTTTATTTTGTTGTGTATTAGTGTTATGTCATTTTGTAATTAGTTCTAAATGTATTTGGATTTTTGCAAATTTGTTTTATTTCGTCTATGTACAAAATTGTAAAGTAGACAAAAATATTCAACAACAAATGAGAGAGAAAATAAGACCAAGAAATTTTTAAACCTAATTCTAGTGGTATATTATATCTTATTCTGAATATAGCTAAGCTATTTTTAGAGTAAAAATAGAATAGTAGGTTAGAAATGATAAAAAGTTTAAAAATAGCTCGAGTTTTAAGGGGATTAGTAGTATTATTTTAGGCCTGGATTAATATACACAGTCAAATAGACAAAAATATTCAACAAAGAATGAGAGAAAATAGGTCAGTTAAGCACTTGTACTTGTACATTATTTACTGTTAAATACTGTATAAGACTTTTTACACAATATCTAACTCTAATAGATGTAGTAAGACTTAGCGTTTAGATTTTAAAAGATTAATTGTTAATTTGCACAAAAATTTTGAATTTACTCGTACTAAAAACCACTAAATTCAGGATTACGAATCATCAACCCAACAAAACGTAATTCAACTATCAGTTTCACTAACACTAAAGGAAACAGAGCGGGCGTAGAAACCAATTGAGGGTTGAACGTTACTCATCAGACAAACTACTTTTGCATTTGCCAATAAACCACAGCTGATATGGTCTTTTTTGGTTTCATCAAACTATAAAGTCCCTTTTGGGAAATGGAATGGTAAGTTCCAGTATCAACAGAAGTTAATGATGTAACTTTTATTGAAGAGGGGACTCTCTCGGGTCCGTACTGAACCATGGAGTATCCAAGTTTAAAGAGGGTTTAATGTTTTTTTGGTAGGGGGCAATGAGACAGATTACAAAGGGCCCTCATTTCCTTTCAATAGTCTATCATTCTTCCTCTCAGTATAGCCTCCGCCTTACGCACTTCTTTCACCGGTCCAATCACAAATATCTGCACCAAACCCATTTCCACAAAACACTACCTTATTACATCTTTTGGTTCCACCAATCTCTCATTTATAGCAAAACATTGGAACTATGATGAGATCACGTGCCCCAATGGAATAAGACTAACCTTGTCAGGTGGACCCTTTGCCCCTCCAATTAGAATTTCCGCGCTGCTAGACGAAAAAAATCACTCGTATTATATGACAGTCAGATATCAAATGTCTTGTTAGCACTACTAGAACATGAACGAAATGGTTTCTATACTTGCAAGCTTCCTTAATGGCGAGAATTGATGATCCTTTCCTTCCAATCACACGTCCCATCTTTCCTGGTGGAACATCAAGCACTGACAGGATCTCTTCTTCGAGACATTCATCTTCTGACTTCAGGTTATCTGCAATACTCAAAAAGTCCAACTACAATCAGTAAACCAATGGAAGCTAACATCACTAGTCTATTTATCTTTCTGTCTATAGATTTTTATATATCTTCACTGACTTCAGAGAGTAACCTAGTTCTGTCCTGAACTACATTCTTAATGTACGCACAAACCTGGAATTGGAGGAACAGCCGGCCAATCAGCAAAATCAGCATCCTTCATGCAGCAGAGACAGCGACAGTACAACGCACCACGAACAGCTAGATGCCATAGTGACCGCTGAGTTAGTTTTCCCATCATTTTGTGATAGAGATACAGAAGAAAGCGGACATCATCGGCAGCTGCGCGGATCATAAGCTCAGTCATTGGCCTGTATGTCCAAAACTTTGGGTCCTAAATTTGAAAGATTAAGGCAACACAAACAACTCATTATCTATTCCGGAAGCATAATTTCAGTTTAAACACTAGCAAAGATATAGTAGAAATGTAATGAACCTGGCGCATGAGCACACGAACTTCTTCTTTCTCTTCATAGGATATGCCTAAACCGAATAAACAAAAGCCAAGTGATTGATTCACCACCACATGATAGGGAAAATGTCAATATCACTTTTCAAGGTGCAAGATATGAACCAGAACAAGAAGTTCCATAAAGCAGGCTCTATAGATAAGGTCGAACTTGCATAAACATTTGCTCAGCTGAAATCAGTATATTCACGCCCAGAACAAGATGCCGCGAGGATTAAATATTTAAAGTAAATCATAAATAAAAACTAACATGATAGTATAAAATGTACCGCAGTAACGTGGATCAGCAAGGAGTGAAACAAACGATATGTAATCATCTAGAGGTCTTCTCCTGCCTTCTTGCTCTTCTATCAGAGAATAAGCAATCTATGAACCAGAAAATAGTATAAGAAAATCAGGACCAAGGTTACTTAGACAGGAAATAGTCTAAGGCAAGAGATTTTTTCGCGTCACACAGAAGAGCGTACCTGAGTGTCCACAACATTGTGCAACCTTATCCCAAACTGAAAGTATAAGGCCTATAGTACCGAAAAATAATTAAAGCGACGTTGTCATGAATTATAAATATGTCATGAACACAATACCAAGTAAACAAAAATAGTTCAGACACCTCACTGTCACGTTTGCAATCATGAATAACTTTTGTGATGTAATTAGACTCGAGTGCAGGCTTACAGGCTTTCATAAGCACCTCGCCACCTTCGATGACATCAACCAAGTATATTGCATTAGAGAATGCAATCTGCCAAGACAAGAATCTTCAGTTAGAATTATAAACTACCAAAACATCATTGAACAAATAATCTAAAATTCTAGTTAAAAGGGGTCATACCTGCATGATACAAAGTTTTCCATGTCGACAGAGGTCAACACCCTCACAGTCAAAACCAA
>NC_025693.1:34581817-34584723 GCF_000633955.1 Camelina sativa
ATTTCAAGGTGCAAGATATGAACCAGAACAAGAAGTTCCATAAAGCAGGCTCTATAGATAAGGTCGAACTTGCATAAACATTTGCTCAGCTGAAATCAGTATATTCACGCCCAGAACAAGATGCCGCGAGGATTAAATATTTAAAGTAAATCATAAATAAAAACTAACATGATAGTATAAAATGTACCGCAGTAACGTGGATCAGCAAGGAGTGAAACAAACGATATGTAATCATCTAGAGGTCTTCTCCTGCCTTCTTGCTCTTCTATCAGAGAATAAGCAATCTATGAACCAGAAAATAGTATAAGAAAATCAGGACCAAGGTTACTTAGACAGGAAATAGTCTAAGGCAAGAGATTTTTTCGCGTCACACAGAAGAGCGTACCTGAGTGTCCACAACATTGTGCAACCTTATCCCAAACTGAAAGTATAAGGCCTATAGTACGAAAAAATAATTAAAGCGACGTTGTCATGAATTATAAATATGTCATGAACACAATACCAAGTAAACAAAAATAGTTCAGACACCTCACTGTCACGTTTGCAATCATGAATAACTTTTGTGATGTAATTAGACTCGAGTGCAGGCTTACAGGCTTTCATAAGCACCTCGCCACCTTCGATGACATCAACCAAGTATATTGCATTAGAGAATGCAATCTGCCAAGACAAGAATCTTCAGTTAGAATTATAAACTACCAAAACATCATTGAACAAATAATCTAAAATTCTAGTTAAAAGGGGTCATACCTGCATGATACAAAGTTTTCCATGTCGACAGAGGTCAACACCCTCACAGTCAAAACCAACGACCAATTTCTTTTCAGGAGAAGGGTTTAGGAAATCAGCAGGAAGTTGCAACGGATCCTTCACTATGTGAATCGGAACTTGTGGCTCATTAGCTTCTTGTGTCAGTGGCCTCCCCCCTACAGAGTGAAACTCAGATTTGAGACAAAAGATTTATGACAATTTTGACTAACTTGCATAATCAAAATACAAACAAATTGCAGAAAATGTAACATAATTAACATGTCCATAAGACATTTTAGATGAAAAAAAAATAAAAATAAACAAAAATCCAAGCTGCAAACAGAGATACTGTAGATGATCTAAATCCAACTCATAAGACATTTCTCAAATCAAAAATGAAATTAACAAAAATCTCTCGTATGATGCATTGCAAGAAAGCAATAACGAAGCACCCTTGAAACTTTGAACCTAAACTCTCCCAGAAACAAGCCAAAATAGACGGCTCAAGTCACATTTTCGATTAGAAACGAAGTAACGTTAGCATCAAATCGGTTTATTCTCAATCAATTGATTCAAAAGCGAAAGCAAAAAAAAAAACACCAAATCATTTGGGGGATTCTGAGGGATAAAGCAGATCGAATACAGTGAAATCAGGAACAGGGAAGCTAATCGATCGCAATGGAAAGAACGAAGATAATTACAAGTAGCGAAGCTTATTAAAACGATAAAAGAGCAAATTTAAGGATAGAGAAGCAAATTGAAGAAGAAGAAGGGACCTGGTTCAGGAGGAATCGGGACGTGAGCTCGCTGAGTTGGAGAAGACGACGCCATTTCGATCAAAGCGTCGAAGCAGCGCTCTCACAACTTTTTTATTTGAGGGGACTGTCCAGATTCACCCGACGGGTGGGTTCCCTAACCGAATCGGGTTTAGTTAAAAATAACGATGGTATTTGGGCCTGTGCTTGGGCTTTAGCTATATTTGAAGAAACTCACGAGTCACGATAATAACAAAAATATATATATAAAAACTTTTTATTGGTATTATTAAAAAACTTTGTACACTTCAATTTTAAATCTATATTAGTTTTGATCAAAACTTTTCGTACATAGTACTCCATCCGTTTTAAAATATAAAATGTTTAAGGTAAAACACACATATTATATATATTTAAATTAAAAAATTTAACCAATAGTAAAGAAAACTACATAAATAATAATTACAGATTATTAAATATATATTAAATTTTGCATAGAAAGTTACAAAACATCTTATATTTTGAAACAAAAAAAAGATGCCAGAGCATCTTATATATTGAAACAGAAGGAGTATTAATTACTTTGAATAATTAAAATAATAATCAACAATTTAGGGATGTATTCAACTTGACATTTTAAGTGATTTGTATAAAATTAAAAATCCTATGTTATTCAATTATGAATTTTAAAAAATCCATTAAAATTCACTGTTAAAAATATAGAAATACAAATCTCATGGTTTTAGATGGAATTTGAAAGAATTTTAACATAAATCATATTAACTTCCCTAAAATCTATCAAAATTCCAAATTTACTAAATCCCATAAAATTCTCCAAAATCATGGTTTCAATACACTTTCCTTAGTATTGTTAATGGAAGGCTACTCGCCTCTTTGATCACTTTTCACAAAGTCACATGTCCAATGCTTTACAAGACTTGCTCTTACTAGAGACTTCAGTGTAAGATATATCTTCCCCTCTATTATAGCCTCTATCTTCCTCCATAGACTTAGAACACATCCTCTCTTCAACGTCAATATTGTTTGGCCCTGAACTTGAAGTATAGCCGCCACATGGTTGTGTCCTCATTTGAACAGACCTGAGTAGAGCGGTTCTCCTCAAGTCACCTGAATGACAGATATCGCTGGGGGATGATGGAAACCTTCCTTCTGTGTCTGATCCTCTATGGCGAGGCTGTGGAGTAGTAGTAGTACTAGTGGTTGTTGTTGTTGCATTGGAGCTCATGGAGGTAGGACATGTATGTGAATGGAGTGGGATTGTTGACGATGACAGGAGTGGTGAGTTTGTTGAAGAAAGAGGTCTTTGGTATCGATATGGTGAAACTGGACTAGTTGGGCGGCTCTCGGGTTGCGATGAGCAAGTGCTTGTTGTTGTTGTTG